>NC_050579.1:247842981-247940599 GCF_011100635.1 Trichosurus vulpecula
CAGTATGACCTGTGATTGTTTCTGGGAAGGATATTATGTGTTTGAAGGCAAGTGTGTCATGAGGAAAAGAATACTGAATTTTTAATGTACTATATAAAAGAGGGACTTAACTAAAATCATAAGATCTTTGTTGGAGCTGGAAGGGACCTTTGAAGATCATCTAGTCCAACTGATTCAGATGGACAAAGGTGACTTATTTATGAATATACAATCAATCAGTGTTGATTGACTAGTGTTGATAACATGGGTCTCCTTACTGTAAATCCAGTGCCCTTTCCACTTTACAGTGGTGTATTTCAAGCTCCTGTTGTCCCTCTCAGAAGGAGTCACAAGTCATGACTAACTATTTGGTCATCTCTTGCATTTGCTCATTGGTATGGACTGTTTCCATACAGGTACTTGGTCTGCATACAGGCATATCCACCTAGACCCTAGAGAATGGGGAGAGGGTGATATTGGAGAGTGTGAGTAGGCAGCTAGGTGACAAACTACATGAGTGTTTGAGTGTTAGACCTGAAGTCAAGAAGCCCTGAGCTTACACACTGGGTAAGTCACTTAACCTCTCAGTTTCAGAGGTGTGCTGGTGAGAGTCAATCAAACTTGAATTATTATTTTGTTTATTGTCTAGAGTTAGAGAGATGGAGAAAATGTGAATGTAACTACAGTCTCAAAGGCCATTGATATGGGAATCTCTCCTTACTGGTTGAGATCAATGCACTTTGCATGAAGGGTGGGACATGGAAGATAAAGTGTGTCATACCCAGATTTCCCCCAGAGAGCTGGTTGTTAAATATTCACCAGAACACTCCTCTTCAGTTTCCTCATCTTTAAAATGGACATGACAGTAGCAGTACCTCATAGAGTTGTTGGAGGACTAAATGAGATAAACAAGTAAAGCATTTTACAAACCTTAAAGCTCTATATAAATGGCAGCCATCATTTCTTATGCAGACATTATGGAGCAACTTACACAAATGTTACAAAAATATACCAGTGCTTATGAAAAATATTTAATGACTTGGTGTAAGAAGTCCTTGGAAAATTCTCCAGATCACATTTTTACTCAGAGTCAGTACTAAAGTTGCTGTGAGCAGCCAAGGGGGGTAGGGTAGGGTGGAGGAGGGTGTATATCATTTCAGCATTATAAAACTGACAGAATCACAGTGTTCTAGGTTTGGAAGGGACCTCAGAGGCTATGTAGCCCAACCAGAACTTGCTCAAGAACCCTATTCACAATATCCCTGAAAAAAAAAATGGTCATCCAGCAAGTGCTGGAAAACCTCTAGTGAGTGACTAATTGTCCAGAAGACTCTGGGCCTTAGTTCATGCATTAGCATTGGATGGCTTCCTGGGCATTCCTAGAGAAACATGGTGTCTGGGTGCAAATGGCATCTCTATTTCAGGGCCACACAACAATGGGACACAACCACTGCTCTTGAATGGGGCCTGATTTTCATTCCACGTGGATTGGTCTGCATGAGTGAGAGTGGTAGGAAACGAGCTTGTGGAGTTCAGTGTAATTGGTCTATGGAAGCAAATGAGCAACCTGTGCAAATGAGCAACCTTTATTAAGAGATATATAGGCATCTAGGTGATGAAGTGGATAGCCAACTGGCCCTGGAGTCAGGAGTTCAAACCTGGCCTCAGACACTTACTAGCTGTGTGACCCTGGGCAAGTCACTTAACCCCAATTGAGAGAGAGAGAGAGAGAGAGAGAGAGAGAAACTTTCAATGCCTGTCTTAAAACATCAGAGTATTATAGGAAAAAAAAATGGGCAAGGAATCTCAGGATCTGGTTGTAAGTCTTGGCTCTAGTACTTGGTATTTAAGTATTTTCTTAATTTTTTATATGTATCCTAAATATACATGCAACTAGGTGGCATACTTGATAGAGTAATTAGAGTCAGGAAGACCTCAGTTCAAATTCAGGCTCAGACACTTACTAGCTGTGGGACCCTGGGCAAGTGAAAGTGATATATGAATGCTAGCTATCATTATTATATTTAATATAGTTGTATAATTAATAGTTTATTTAAATGTTAATGAATTTATAATTTATGTATTTATTTAATAAATAATATAGAAATATCTGTATACATATATGCATTGCATGTGTATGTATATGTGTGTGTCTCTTCATTGTCTCCTCCATTATAATGGAATTTCCTTGCCAGTGAATTGTGTCATTCACTGTCATTGTAACCCTAGTGCCTAGCACAGTGCCTGGCACATAGTAGGCCCTTATTAGATGGGTTAGATTGATTTCTTGATGATCTCATTAGTACCTATCTGACCCGAGGCAAATCCCTTCCCTCATCTTGGCCTCACTTTCCTCATCTGTAGAAGGAAGGGGTAGGACTCGGTGATCTCTAAAGTTTCTTCCACCTCTACATCTATTATCCTATGATTAACTTCTCTGTTTTCCTCCAACCCTGGCATTCAATGATTCTATCTGAAGAGCTAAGGCCTGGGCTGGCTGGGAGAGGGATTAATAACGAACACAGACCCTCCTAGAAAAAGAAGGGTTTCAATTAATTGCCAGCCACAAATCTTGTAATCCCAGGTTGTCAATTCCTCCATCACTTTTCATCATTACTGGGCTAGTGTGGAGTGAGGAAATCAGGATTCATAAGATTTATTTGGTCCAAATATAGCACTCACCTTTCCTTCCACCCCCAAGAAATCATCAGCCCTGTTGTCCTCATCATCACCATTCAATTTCCAATTTAACCGTCACTACTCCATTTTCTACATTCTTCAAATTTATAAAAAAATTTCATTTACAACAACTTCATGAGGTAGGTATTGAAAGTATTATTGTTAGGGCAGCTAGATGGTGCAGTGAGTAGAGCACTGGTCCCAGAGTCAGTAGGATCTGAGTTCAAATCTGACCTCAGATGCTTGACACATTTACTAATTATGTGACCTTTGGCAAGTCACTTAACCCAAATTGACCTGCCTTCCACCGCCCAAAAAAAAGTGCTATATAAATGTGAACTACTGTTATTCTAAAGCCAGAAGTGATTTTTTTTGATGTTTGGGGATTAACTGATTATTTGTGCCATTTTCATTCTTCCCTTCATAAACACTAGATTATCTGGATTTAGTGATGGCTCAGTTTTCTCTTCTGGTTAAGCACAGAGCTGCTGCTCGTTGAGCTCTTAAAGAAGATACCCTGTCATAAGACTGTCTCACCCAAGCCATTGGGTTGGTTTAGAGCAACAATAATCATTCCAACTTCTATAGGGCTATAAGGGTTGCAGGGTCCTTTCCTCAAAAATAACCCTGTGAGATAGGTAGAATAAAGCATTCCTACCCTCGTTTTACAAATGGGGTAATTTGAGACTCAGAAAAATGAAAAACTGCCTATTCTCCCCCCACCCCCACCAACCTATTAAACTACAAAATTGCTATTAAAAATTGTTCATGGTGACTTAGAAGCTTTTCCCAGTGACATCTGCATTTTACTGTGGAAACATTGGCTATTTCAATTCTTTACTGCCACTTCGAGCTCAACGGGAAAGCAAGATGGTTGGTAAAAATACATGGGTCATAATAATAATAAAAGAAATTAAAAAATACACTGGGCTGGGTATCAGGAGACCTTCTAGATAGTTACAGTTGCATCACTGCCCAGCTATGTGTTCTTTCAATGAGTCATTTCTATTTTCTGGGACTTGTCCCCAATCTCTGTAAATGGAGAAGTTAGAGTGAATGGTCTGAAGTCCCTTCTGGTTCTTTCTAAGTCAGCTCATGAAAGACATGTGATTTTGTGTATGTAGGAAGTCTCTTCACAGCCAAGATCTATAACATCATCCAGAAGTCTTATAGAGTTGTCCAAGGCTCTGAAGTATTAGATATATTAAGTGTCAGAGGCAGGATTCAAACCCGGGACCTCCTGATGCCAACTCTCGAATTCTAGCAGCCACACTAATGTGCCTCTTATTCTATCTCTCTATCTAAAATTGAGGTCAACATTACTCACACCCCATTTTCCAAAAACTTGCTGTCCTTCTCAATTTGCTAACTTCTAACTTGGCTCCTGAGATTCACCCAATTCCCTGGCCTGAAACCTTATAACAGAGGTCTCCAACCAGTAAATAGCCCTTGACCTTGACCTTGGCCAGTAGATTTCCTATCTCATTGCCACCACAACCACGTCTCCTCATCCATGGTTTGTAGAGATTGTCAAAGGGAAGGGTAATGGCATCTCTTTCTTTGCCCCTTCCCAACATTACAGTCACCCCAGTTAAAAATCATAAAACTTTGGGAGAATCTAAAGTAACTTGTCATAATGAAAACTGACATTTGTATGGCATTTTAAGTTTTGTAAAAATGCTTTACACATATTGACATGTCTTTGGCATCTCACAACACTATGGTGCAGGTTCTATAGGTAATGACTTTTAATAACTTTCTCCTATTTTCCAGATGAGGAAACTGAGATTCAGAGAGGTTAGATGATCTGCTCAGTCACAGGACTGGTAATCAAGTATACGGTGCAGGATCCAAACCCACATCTTCCTGACTCCTTTTGTTTTTCATTTTTGTTGTTGTTCAGTTGTTTTGGTCATGTCCAACTCTTTCTGACCCCACTTGAGTTTTTGGGTTTTTATGGAAGATACTGGAGTGCTTTTCTGTTTCCTTCTCTGGCTCATTTTATATAAGAGGAAACTGAGGCAAACAAGGTTAAGTGATTTGCCCAGTGTGACACAGCTAGTAATTATCTGAGGCCAGATTTGAACTCAGGAAAGCAAACATTGTCAAATACGCCACCTAAATTTAGAATCCTTTTGGTCTCCTTTTCTATATCTGATCACCAAGTCTGATCCATCTCCTCTTCCCAGTGTTTCTCAGATTCATTCTTTTCTCTCTTTATCCATAGCTATTTCTTTAGTCCACTTTACACTTGAATTACTACAACATACTCATAGTTGGTCTTTCTGCCTCTAAATGCTCCCCTCCATTCCATCTTGTACACCATCACTAGATTAATCTTCAGATTCTGTTTTCATAATGCCCACCTCTAATTAAGAACCTATAATAGGTCCCCATTGCCACTCCAAATTGAAATTCAACCTTCATTCTGTATTCCCATGACAAAGGCAGGGCAGCTGAGCAGGAAGTGTGGCAGTTGTAGGCATCAGCCCTGAGGAGGACACCAATTATTCCCCCTTGCTAGTGCTATGAACACACCAAAGGAAGGAAAAAGAAATTCACAACTCATGTCTGCTACTAGCACTCCTTAATCTTATTGTTATTGTTAGAGGGAGAGAGAGAGAGTGAGAGAGAGAGAGAGAGAGAGAGAGAGAGAGAGACAGAGACAGAGACAGAGACAGAGAGACAGAGAGAGACAGAGATAGACAGAGACAGAGAGACAAAGACATAGAGATGCAGCAACATAGAGACAGACACACAGAAAGACAGAGAGAAACAGAGACACAGAGGCAGAAACACAGAGAGAGACAGAGAAAGAGGGACAGAATCAGAGAGAGAAGGACAGAGAGAGACCTAGAGAGAGAGAGACAAAGAAACAGAGACAGAGAGACTGAGACAGACAGAGACAGAGACCGAAAGAGACAGAGACAGAGAGACAGAAACAGAGAGAGGGACAGACAGAGAGACAGGAGACAGAAAGACACAGAGAGAGAGACACACACACAGAGACACACACACACACACAGAGGGGGAGAGAGAGAGAGAGAGAGAGAGAGAGAGAGAGAGAGAGAGAGAGAGAGAGAGAGAGAAAGAGAGTTTTCTGGGTATGTGCCCCAAGGATGTCTTTCAAGCTGTACTATGTTGTCAAACACCTGAGCTTTCAAGTGTAACACCCAAGGGTTTGGTGGAGACAAATCCATGTCTCTCAATCAAATTCTTCCGTCTTCCTTCTTTCCCAACCTCATCTTTCCTTTCTTCCTGCCATGACCCCCTGCTTCAGCCATAGCAATCTATTCATCTCACATGGACTGTCCATGCTCATTCCTCCTCATGCGCTTCTTACTGCTCTTCCCTCATCTAGAATGCCCCTCTACTCCTCCCATTAATCCATGCTCATCTCCTTCTTCAAACACCAAGCTTTCTTACTTTTCAAAATAGTCACCCCCTGAATATCCTTGTCTCACTCAAATTAATCATAGGGCAACCATCACCAGATCAGACATCAAGCTCAAGCTGATATTGGCAATATTTTTAAATCAACAACCATGAGCCAATTCACTAAAGAGATCTCAATTTATGTTTACTTAGACAACTCTAATCATGTTTGTTCCATCTGATAAATTTTCCCCCATACCTGAATGTATTAATTTTTACTTCTGCCTCTTAGAATCCCCAGTTCTCATCAAAGATCAACTCAGCAGACATTTCCTTCATAAGGACTTCTGTGACCCCCCCAGCTGCTATTATTTCTCCCACACCCCTAATGCCCTTGTGTTCATTGGGTATACACTTATTTTATACATATTTTTATTCACACATGTTGTCCTCACTATAGAATATAAGCTCCTTGCGGGGGGGGGGTGACTGGTTCTTTTTTTTTTCCTTTGCGTTCCTAGCTGCTAACACAACAATGCCTAGCATACAGTGGTCCTTAATAAATGCTTATTGATGGATTGAACCAGCACCTCATTATTTCATCATACTCCTAAAGGTTTATGCTGCCCATTAGCAGAACAAGCTGCTAATGTAATATTTTAATTGCACCAGTGTGTGTGAATCGAATATGTTTTGCATTTTCCCCCAGCTCAAGTCAGTATTTTAACCAAATTAGCGTGCTCAGCAAGGCCTGGGGTCTTACTTAAGCTAACAAAATCAGCTTTCTAAACTGCAACAGGACGTTAATTAATGAATTTGCTGCTGCCTGTTTAAGAACCACAGCCTGAGTTTAGTCTAACAATGAATAATAATAATAGCTGGCATTTATATAGCTGTGGTTGCAAAGGATTTCCACAGACATCTCATCATTTGATCCTTACAACCACCTATGATGCCTAGAGGGATGAAATGACCTACCTGGAGTCACAGCAGGCATTAGTGACTGGCAGAGATGGGGCTTAAACCCATGCCCTTTGACTCCCAGCCTAGGATTCTTTTCACTACACAGTGTTCCCTTCCAGTCAATACTAGGCATCATATTTTCCACTCACTCATGTATCTATCACACCATTCATCATTCTCCATAGTTTTCAGTGTGTGAGGTTTATTGTATTTTTTTTGTCTTGTGCATTTTGTCAACCCAGGTACTTAGTAAACTCTCCAAGCATTCATGTCTTGCTATCTTGTAGGCGCTGCATCAATCAATCAAATATCATTTTCTAAATATTTAGTGCGTGTCAGAGTACCTAGTGAAGGAAGCAAGAGAACATATAATAATAATCATTCACATTTATGTATTATTTACAGTTCATGACTCTCCATGCTAATTGATGCAATCAGCAGGGCTAGGTGGCACAGTGGTAGAGCACTGGACCTGGAGTCAGGAAGAGTTAAATTCAAATCTGAATTCAGGATCTTACTGGCTTTGTGACCCTGGGCAAGTCATTTAACCTTTGCCATCCTCAGTTTTCTCATGTATAAAATGGGAATGATAATAACACCTACCTTCCAGGGTTGTTGTCAGGATCAAATGAATTAATATTTGTAAACCTTATGACACCATACAAATGCTAGGTAACAAAAATAAACTATGACACCCATTTTACAGAGAAGGAACTAGACCCAGAGAAAAGAAACAACTTACTGAGGATACATGGCAGAGTTAGTTCCAGAACTCAGGTCAATCCAGTGTCCTGCTTCCCATGATCACTATGTAATCTCCTAAAGCAAATTTCCAGCTCTAAAATTTTCTGTGATCTTATGTGATTGATAAATACTTATTGTCTGACCAAATGAATGAAGGGTAGATTTACAGCAACAGAAAATCAGTGGTTCTCCTTTTCCCACACACCATTGACTGGCTGAGCTGGTGGGAAGGGAGGAAGCTTATGTATTATGTAGGTTATGTATTTTTTAGAAGAATAAAATTGTATTTATTTTTAGTCCAATTTATTGTGATTCCCCAGTTTTGAAGAAGTAGGGTCCAGCAGGACTGTTCTGTGCTGGACTCCATCTCTCTTACCCAAATCCTGAAAGGTCTGTGCTTCCAAGTTTGACCGATATGAGGGATTTGCCTCCTCTGGGACAAAATTTTAACAGATGTTGTCACGGTCTTGGGGAAAGTGATACATATCTTAGAACAGTTTGGGCTACACTCGATTTGGTCAATGCAGAAGGGGAGCTAACAGACTCTCCTTTCTCCCTTTTCAAAGGTTTTACATAGTTTTTCTTGCAGTCTTTAGTGACCATTGTATAAAGGAGTCGCTATATGAGCAGTGTCCCTGAACCACTTGGGAGGATTCAGACAAAACGCCTAGTCATAAGCAACCTGCCCCAGGCCCAGAGGGGTGGGCTCATTAGCTGGCTGGAATGAGGTGGCCTTTTTGTCTCATTTTTATCCCCAACTCTGGGAAGAGGTTGTTCCACTAAATGCTGGTGTTTCCTTATTGAGCCTCTGCCTATTGTTAACGCTGTTGCTTCACAAGCCAAACAATTAAAGGTAATTGGGATAATCGGGCATTTATTATGTGTATTTGCATTTCCTACGTTAGGGAAGACACAGATCATGCAAGATGGCGCTTGGGGATGCACTTGTAGACCCAGGCACTAAATGCTTCTAGATTATAAGTGTACAGCCTAGAATTCTTACCTTCCCCCCACTCCCAGCCCCACCAAAAGCCAAATTCACCATATCATAGGTAGGGTTTCTTGAGTCTGCTCAGCTTTAACTCCATCAGTCAATCAGAGGGGAGCATGTAAATGAATTAGCTATGATGTCATAGTTCTCTATTGCATTATCACCAACAGAAGCTTGGCTCATTACTTTAGTCGCTGGCAAGTCTGGATCCCCTGACAGGGGTCTGTGACACCCCCGTTCCCTCCCCCAGCCAGATCTTTCCATTCTCACTTATTTTTTCCTGAATTGACCAACTGTTTGATTTCATTGATAAAACTATTGTGCTGTCATGACTGAGTAATCTGTAAACCTATCCTACTGCTGACTGGCACTTTGGCAAAGGAACCTCCTGTGACAATATGCTGGCAGCATAATGCCCCCAAAGTAGGGTCCAGGTGCTTGTCCTGGTCCCATCTGCTGTCTCCCTAGTGCTTTATGTATTCTTTTTTCCATATTTTTGCAATTTCAGCCCCCACCCCACCCCCTGCCAAACACACACAGTCTCTTTTCTTTCTTTTTACATGGAAAAATGATTTTTATTCCTCCCTCTCTATCCTGGAATGACCTTACCTAAATGATGGAAAGGAAATCTCTGAGACTTTGGCTTTGGGAATACAGGCTATGACTCTTTCATTCCTTGGCAGCTTCCTCCCCAGCATGGTAAAAAGAGAACTGGAGGGGATCTGGGTTCAAATCCTGAATTCCATACTACCTAGATGTGTGACTCTAGGCAAGTCATTTAATCTCACTGAGGCTCAACTTCCTAATTTGTGAAATGGACATAACAATATTTATACTTACCTCATTGTGAAGACCAAAGGAAACAATATATGTAAACTGCTTTTCAAATTTTGAAGGGCTACTTTCCTCTTCCTTGTCCTCCTCATCCTGCTCCTTCTCCTCTTCCTCCTCTTCCAAGGGGAAGGAGAAGAGAGGGAAGGGGAGGGGAGACAAGGCTATTTCTGATTGTTTCTTTGGCCCTGATTTATAAAACCTGCTCTCCTAACAACTCCCAAGATATTCCCCATAGTTCGAACTTCCCTCATTCTTAAACTAAAATATCTTCTATTATTTGTCCTTTTGCTACACATCTAACCTAGCTCAATTTTCCAGTCTTCTTTCTCAAACTCCTTATGTTTTTGATTAACTCAAAAGGATGGTAAAGGAGGACAGAGTATTGGATTTGGTATTGAGCCCTGTAGATTTGAATTCTATACCATGGAGCTAGTGTCAGAGGCAGAATCTGAACACAAGTCTTTCTGATTCCAAGGCTAATATTCTCTGCTACACCAGGCTGCCCTACAAATTTAAAGAAAGAGGCAAACAACCAAACTCATACCAGGGATTCAGTTTTATTTAAAAATCGATATTTACATATGCCTTGGGGGTCATTCTTACTTTGAGCCAAGTCTCCTGCACATTCTACTCTACCATGAGATCCATTATTCAGAACAATAGCCTTAAACTCTGGAAACTTTTTCATTAAGAACAAGGCAAAGCCACAGACAGCCTTTGAATTTGCTTAGCTGAAAAAATCTTCATCCTGCAGCTAAATTGGTGATGAGCCTTCTGGAACTCTTTTATGGACAACAGACACACAATCTCTGCTGGGCTCACCTGAGGTAAATAATGGTGGCCACATTTATAGAGCACTTCGTGGGATGCAAAGTGTTTTCTTCATAACAACCCTGTGTAGTACTATTATACAAATTTTATAGATTAGGAAACGGAGGCTTTTAGCAGTTGTGTGGTTTGCTCGTGATTATTCAACTACTAAGTATCTGAGACGTGGTGATGCATAATGACTAGAAGGTTGGCCTTGATATCAGGAAGATCTAGGTTTACTTCCTAGATAACTAGGGACATAACTGGCACTGTGACCCTGGGGCAAGTCACTTGACCTGACTTTGCCTCAGTTCCTTCATTTGTAAAATGAGGGAATTGAACTAGATGGTCTTTAAGGTCCAGCTCTCCATCTCTGGCCATGATTCTATACCTAAACTAGAGAGGAGTTATTCATCTGTATTGGTGAAAAGAAGTTTTTATATAGAAAAGTCTTTACACTGATGAAATCACAGGTATTCCTCCCTAACCCACCCCAGGCTAAAAAGCAGTCTGACCAAAAAAGTACATGATGTATATATAATGCATATCATAACATACATTATAATATAATATATAACACATGTCATATATATTTGATGCAATCTATTATTTTGTCATATAATATATATATGTACATGTTATGCATAAATATATTGGCATAGGTATGTAGACAAATTTGTGTATGTAAAGAGACCAAATAAGACCTTTCTATGCCTCCTCCAACCCCCAATACCTACTCTGCGATCTGGTGGCACCGACCTCCTTGCTATTCTTTGTACAAGATGCTCCATCTCTTGACTCCAGGCATTTCCAATGGCTGTTCACCTATATCTGGAATTCTCCCTCCTCCTCTCCACCCCCTGGCTTCCTTCAAGTCTCAGCTAATATCTTACTCTCTGCAAGAAGCCCTTCACACTCCTCCTTAATCTTAGCATCTTCCCATTGAGACTACCCTCAATTTATCTTGTATATGACTTGTTTGCTTGTTATCTCTTCCATTATACTGTGAGCTCCTGGAGAGCAGGGACTGTCTTTTGGCTTTTTTGTATTCCCCACCACTTGGCATAATGTCTGGCACATAGTAGGCTCTTGATAAATATTTATAGACATTGGGGATGTAAAGCATAGTACAGTGTAAAGAGCATTGGCTCTAGAGTAAGAGGATTAGGTTCAAATCCCTCCTCAGTGGACTACATCTTGTATAATCTTAGGCAAGTCTCTTAGTTTCCCTGGATCTCAGTTTCCTCATCTTTAAGGTGAGGGTTTGGACAAAATAACTTTTGGGGTCCTTTCCAGCTTGAGATCTATAATCCTATGAAAAATGTAACAGGTTCTGACCTTAAGGAGTTTTTTCCCCACTTAATAGTATTTTTTCCCAATTACATGTAACGATAGTTTTCAACATTCATTTTTATAAGATTTTTAGCTCCATTTTTTTCTCTTTTTCTCCCTTCCTTCCCCCCGCAAGACAGCAAGCAATCTGATATAGGTTATATATGTACAATCATATTAATCATGTTTCCACATTAGTCATGTTGTAAAAGAAGAAAAAGAACAAAAGGGAAAAAACAAGAAAGAAAAAAATTAACAAGCAAAAATAGTATGCTTAGATCTGCATTCCGACTCCATAGTTCTTTCTCTGGATGTGGATAGCATTTTCCATCCTGAGTCTTTTGGAATTGTCTTGGATCATTCTATTGCTGAGAAGAGTTAAAGTCTATCAAAGTTGGTCTTCACACAATATTGCTGTCACTGTGTACAGTGTTCTCTTGGTTCAGCTCACTTCATTCAGCATCAGTTCATATAAGTCTTTCCAGGTTTTTCTGAAATCGGCCTGCTCTTCATTTGTTATAGCACAATAGTATTCCAACACATTCATATACCACAACTTGTTCAGCCATTCCTCAACTGATACACATCCTCTCAATTTCTAATTCTTTGATACAACAAAAAAAGAACTGCTTATAAATATTTTTGTACATGTGGGTTCTTTTCCCTTTTTTTATTATCTCTCTGGGATGCAGACCTAGTAGTGGCATGGCTAGATCAAAGGGTATGCACAGTTTTATAGCCTTTGGGCATAGTTCCAAATTGCTCTCCGGAATGGTTGGATCAGTTCACAACTCCATCAACAATGCATTGGTGTTCCAATTTTCCCACATCTTCTCCAACAGGGAGTTTATCTTTCGATAATTATTTTATGCTAGAAAGGCCCTCATGCATCCAGGAACAAGAAAAGAGACAAGAGATACCAAATTTGTGAGAGGTCTAGGTGTTACATTCTCATCACTACCAGGGAAGGATCACATATTTTCCTGAGAATGAGGAGAGACACATAATATTTGACTTTGTAGGGAAAAAAACAGTCCTGAGTAAAGTCTTGGGGCTATCGATGCTCCCCTATTGGAAACCTACTGAAGCGATTTGAGTTAGAAGCAAATTTTGACATTTTGCCTCTTGTTCTTAGCATCCCAAGCTGGGAGGTTAGTAGATTATCTCCTAAAAATTGTCTAAACTGTGAGACTTATCTAATGTTTTAGAGGTCTGATGTCCATGGAATATCTGTTAACCACCAGAATTCAGAAGCCATACAACCTTTCTACCCTAGGTGGGGAGCCCAATGGTAAATGGGAGCTTAGGCTGACAAGTATTACAGGCTGATGTACAGGGGATAGGGACACATTAATAGGCTGGCATGTCCCGGAGAACTTACAAATTAGTTTACTATTGAGATATTCAATGAATGAGTGACTTTCCCTTTACCTTGGGCACCAAAACATGCTACTAGCAAATGGGAGACTCAGTTGGTCTGCCTCTTGGTAAATCCCCTACGACCATTCCCCATTAATCACCATCTCCTGATCCTGTTCTCCTATGAGAAAGTGTCTTTGGAAGAAAAAAAAGTTTTGGAAACAAAGATCCCGCCCCTCAAATTCCAACTCTTAATACTAGCAATGGTGCATGGAAAACTAGAAAAGTGAGGAGGGGCTGGTTATAGAAACTAAGAGGATTCTAAGTCCAGAAGTTGGAGAGAGGCCAACTTGGGCTAACTATCAGGAAAAACTTCCTAATAATGAGAACTGTGCAAAGGTGCCTACAGGTGACGAGTTTTCCCTCCCTGGAGGTCTTTCAGCAGAGGGCGTATACCTGTAAGGTATAGTGCAGATATTCACCCCACCTCTCTCAGCCTCAGTTTCCTTATCTGTAAAATGGAGATGACAATAACACTTACCTCACAAGCTTGGCAAGTTCCATAACAAGCCATTTAATAGCTAGTTAATTAGCATTTAAACAGTTCTTAAAGGTTGGCAAATCACTTTACATATTATTTTATTTGATCCTCCCATCAACCCCCTGAGGTAGGTGCTGTTATTATACCCATTTTACAGGCAGGATTTAAAGTCAGGTCTTTTTATGATGCTAAGCATTCATTTGACATAATACATCTGGCAGCTAGATAAAGGCAATGGAGAATATTGGACTTGGAATTAAGAAGTCTTGAATTCAAATCTGGCCTCAGACACTTAAAATATGTGTGATAATGAACAAGTCACTTCACCGCTGTGTGCCTCAGTTTACCCATCTGTAAAATGCATATAATAGCAGCACCCACCTTGCAGGATTGTTATGAGGATGAAATTATATAACATGTAAAGAGCTCACTATATGCTAGTTATTATTATAGTGGGAATTTGTGTGTGTGTGTGTGTGTGTGTGTGTGTGTGTGTGTGTGTTTGGGTTGGATAAAATGGCTTCTGAGATCCCTTCTAACTCTTCCATTCTGTGATTTTGTGATTCTGGCAAGTATAATTATGTTGAGAGTTTCCTTGATAGTGAAAGTAGCACTAGTCAAAATGGTTATTCAGAGTTCGTAATAGCCACAGTGGTATTGCCAATGGTGAAAATGTTGGTGATGTGTTTGTGAAGGCAACTGTTGGCCATGATGATACTGGTGGTGGTGATACTGAGGTCCACCTGTATCTGTCTGAGGATCAAAGGGACCTGACCCAGAAAGGATGTTAGCACAGTACAAGAGAAAGAACATGGGCTTTAGAGTAAGAGGGCAGGGTTCAAATCCCAGCTCTGCTTAAACTCTCTGAGATTCAGTTTCCTCATCTTTAAAATGAGAGGTTTGGACTTAATGACCTCTAAGGTCCTTTGAATCTCTAAATATCTATTCCTGGGATAAAATCCAAAGCTATCATATTAATTTTGAAGAAATTGAGGCTTTCAGAGAGGTTGACTGGCTTTTCCAAAGTCACAAAGAAGTAGTAAGTCAGGAGGTCAGAATTTGAACCCAGGGCCTTTGACTCTAAATTGAGTGTTCTTTTTTCTCTAGCTTGTTTTTGCCTGCAAACTGGACTAAATCCACAGGCCCAACATTAGATAGGGAACAGATAAAAATAACAGGCATCAAATTGCAAGCAAATAGTCTTTAAGACAGAACACCAAGGAAAGAATCAGAAACCACTGGTGTCTAGTTTTCATTCTGTCACAGACGAGAGGGGAGCAAGTCATTATCCCATATGTTTTAATGGGAGAAGTTGCCTGCTTAGAACAGTCCAAACCAATCTAGAAAAACACTGTGTTATCTATTGGGCAGGTGGTGGAGCAAGGGAGGGAAAACTCAGATATGAGAGAGTCTCACCTCAGGCCCGCATGGTCTGAACTGCTTTTATTTTCTCATAATTTCAGCATATACCATAGACCAAGGAGCAAAATCTGCATGTTAAAGTGTACACAATCTTATTGTTAAAGCACGTCTGCACTGTAATTTTCCTCACTGGGGGAACAATCCTCTTTAAGATTGTCCAGGACATGAGGGAAGAACACTTGGGGTGGGTTGTAGGTAGAGCTGTAATTAACAAGATGGTGCCCAGGGTAAGCTTTGCAAAACCTTCCAAGCTCAAGCAGCACAAAACACACTCTCAAATTTAGTAAAAATTCAGTTTCAAGGAAGAGACAGAAGTTGGAGGAATGGAGGTGGTCTTGTAGAGAAGAAGGGGTTGAGGCATGGCTGGGGGGAGGGGAAGGAAAGCATCTGGTAGCTTCCTATTTTAACTCCTTATTCTTGGTAGCTAGGTGCTAAAATCACCTGTTTCTTGCTACCATGGCAGTAAAAGTGCTGTCACTGTCCTTTACCTTGGAATAAAGCCTTGGTAGTCACTTCTAGTTACAGTTCAGAGAGACGGGAACTTAAAGGGACCTCTACGGGGAGTGTGTGGTAAATGTTTGATAATTGACTCTCCAAATATATATGCATATATAGGTGTGTGTGTGTATATATATATATATATACATATATATATATACATATATATATATATATATGTATATATATATATATATGTACAGTTTAAAGTTTAATTTGCTTTATTAATATTTCTTCCATCACTTTCTTGAGTCTAGATGCTCAAAACAATAAACTAATCCCTGATTTGTAGTAATTTCCAAGACATAAATTGCTCACAATGAAAATTTTACAAGTGACTTGTCTAGCAAGTAGATTCCACTGGATGCAGCATATCCTAATCTCTGTCCCTTTGCCTGAACAGGACCCCTACTTACAAAAATACAGATTTAGTTCAATTCAAAAAGCATTGGTTAAAAACCTATTATGTGCTATGAGGTCACAAAAAAATAAGACCTAATCTGTGGTCACAGAACTTAAAGTGGGAATAGGAAGCCAATCTCATAATTCAGAAAGACAGGATAAAGGTTCCCAAAACCTGGTCCTACTTCCCTCTTCCTACCCTCAACCCTAGATGTACAAACATTGTGTGAGTTGTCAGATTATAGTTGAGACCAAGATACTGTGAGAAAGTGATGGAGGTAGTGTGGGATGTGACTTGTGAACCTGCACAGTGCATGTAATAGTCAATACTTAATAGCAACTTCTTACTTTGCCTTGCTTCTTGTATGTAGCATACATGTGAGCTAATCAAAGAAGGGGCTAACCAAAGTCTGAGGATCATCTATCTCTTATATTTCCCCTCTTGACTGTGACATGGCAGGCTGGACATGTTTCAGCAGCTTAGTCAGACATACTCATTGTCTGTCAAAGCTGGAGGAGTGGGGAAAGCAGGTATGTTACAAAACACTTTATGTGTATTATCAAGAGTTTGGGAAGCTGGTTTTAAGTTCTCTCTATGCTTTTTACTACCTGTTGGCTTTGAGCAAGTGAATTTCCCTCCCTGTGACTCAACTTCCTCATCTGTATAAATGAGGGGGTTGGACTAGCTGGCGTGTGAGGCCTCTTCAGGTATAGATCTGTAACCCTATGGATTATATATCAACCTGTAAAGTAGGAAATGTAAAGTACATATGAGGAAACAGAGTTTTAAAGAGATTGATTATCTGGCCCAAGATCATGTAGCTGGTAAACAATGGAACTAGGACACAAACTGCAGTCTCCTCACTTCCAGTCCAGTGAGCTTTGTAAGCTGGCATTTTTGGGGGTCAACCTCATGACAGGTTGCTGTATTGCAAGATCTAGTTTTTTAATCCAGAAGTTTCAAAAACCTAATCGCTTTCCAATTGAGGGGTTGATCCATCCTGAGAAAGTATCTCTCACCATTCAAACTCATGTGAGACTAACAAGACACCAAACTATGAATTTATGTTGGGGCTATGGAGATGGAATTGAGAAGAGTGGTGCATTTCTTATGACTCCTTTGGAAGGTCAATACTATACTCTAAACAGAGTAAGTTTATATTTTACACTTTGTAAGTTAAGTCTAGACACTCAAAACAATAAACTAATCCCTGATTTGTAGTAATTTCCAAGATGCTCTTAGTACTATACTCTAGGGCACACGAGCACACACACACACACACACACACACACTCACCTCTTGTCCACAAAGCCAAACAATGATATTCCTACTTTCCAATTCTCCTTTTTCTCAAAGTCACACAAACCATTACCTTTTGGCACCCATTTCTCACAATATGTTAGTTTCCAAGGCAACAAAGTATGATTTACCTGAGGTAGAGTAAGGGAGGCCCCTCCCATTGGTGACTGACATGTCCAGATTGTATATCTCTAGTAGGCAATTAGCTCCCAGCCAAAGGCTGATTTTCCCCTGGCTACCTGGAGTACAGCCATACTCACTTAAATACTCAAATGTATATGTGATCTCATCTGTGTGCATGTTCCTTCCAACCACTGAGATCTCAACCCATCCATGTATGCCCATTGTATGAAACTTTGGTCCATGTCCTCCCATCAGTTCAACACAGGGGCCTACAGGATGAGCTGGAGGCCATCCTCACTTCCTCTTGACTTCATAGGGATGCCAGTGCAGTCCCACTGTCTGTTCATCAATTATCCCTTGCTCTCAGCACCATGGCCAGCTCCTCTTTTTAGCACATCAATTTCTTCAATGACACATTTTACTCTACTTCTTCCTAATTTCTTGTTTGTAATGTGTTGCAGTCTGCTCACAGAGTCAGACAGAGAGCACTAGAAATGAGAAATAGCCCGCCTAATCGATACAGAGCTTCAACCTTATTCAATTAGATTCAATCCATTTCAATAAACATTTGTTAAGCACTTGCTGTGTGGGAAGTGGTGGGCTATCCAATGGGGATTTGAAAATGAAAAATGGCCCATTTCTTGCCATCAGGGAACTTACAGTCCAAGAATGTGACACAGGTGTGTACCTAGATGTTATGTGTATGAAAATATGAAGCAAGATAGAGTATGATAATGGCATAGGAGAGATGCAAAGTGCTCTAGGAAAACTGAGGAAAGAGTATCCATTCTTTTACCTATGCCTACAAAAATTAAGTTCCATTTTTTCACTTAGATGGCTGCATTTGCAGCCTGAAAGGGGAGGGGGAAATCCTTTATAAAGAAAAGATAGAAGGGATAATTATGAAAGGAAATAGCACACTACAGGCTGCCTTAGAAGGATCATAGCTCTAGAGTTGGAAAGAACTTTACAATTCATCTGTCCATTTTATAAAGGAGGAAAATGAGGCACACAGAACCTAAGAGACTTACCTAAGGTCACACAGATGGTAAATAATAAAGCTGGACTTCAAACACAGGGCCTGTGCCTCCAAATGCAGTACTTCTTCCATGGTACTAGCCCTGCCCCTCCAGGACAGCCCTGCTCAGTCATTATAAGTTCTCCTTACTCACTTCCATACAAAAAAGGAATAAAATAAGGTTCATAGGATTGTTTCAACAATCTGGCTAGCAGCTTCTGTGGGGATATAAGATACGCTGGGAAAAGCACCCAGAAAGCTGCCAACAGCACAGGTTCTTTCGATCTGCTTAATTAAGGAAAGCAAGGTGAAGGGGTTGACAAGCTTACTTTTAATTCAAATATCATTCAGTTAGTTCAGGGGAAAAAACCAGCACCCTGAACTTCAAAACAAAATGGAAACAAATTACAAACATCAACAGACTTTGTCTGATTCAAATCCCAACACATAGTTACCAGAGTTCAATAAAGTTTCAACATCCGAGTTTACAAGCTGGAGGGCTCCTTAGCTACAGCTGCCTGGAGTCTCCTCATCAACACCATCTCCAGAGCCCTGCACAAATAGCTCTGTCCTCCCTTCTTATAGGGCTTCAGACATCAAACATCATCTGAATCACCAGAGCTCAGGCTCTGGTGATTGGTTCTTGAGTTGGCCCCTCCCCTTAGGACCCTGGGAGGTTCACATTCACATGGATTAGGTTAACACCTAATGGGGTTTGGGCCTGGGGCTTAGCACCTAGTAAAGCTCACTGAGATAAATTGAGTCACTCAAAGAAAACAAAGGCCATTCTGGTTACAAGGATTTAAAGCAGGAAGATACCTTAGAGGTCATCTAATCTGACCTCTTCATTTTGAGGAAATTTGAAACCACAGACACAAAGTGACTTGCTCAGGGTAACAAGTAAGTTGATAGACTTGGCTTAATAATAATAACTCATGTTTATTTACATAAATTATCTCATTGCAGTTTCACAACAAGGTATCATTAACCCAATTATACAAATGAAGAAACCAAGATTTAAATGGATCAAGTGGCTTATTCATAGTGAAATGAATAAAATTGGTTCTGTATCATTTATCTGTTGATCCTATTTACAATTCATTGATTTTGTCCCGTAACTGCTTAAGTTATAGTTCTCTGTTTCTGAATTTAGTTTGGAATTCAGCTGGCCTATAATGGGTTAACTTTAAAAGCCCACCTCTCCTAATCCCTCTTCTATTCTTGCCTCAAGGAATTCAGCTAACTTTGGGGGATAAGGGAGTCAGGCCTAATATCTTTACACTACCAAGCTCTCCTTCAAGGATGCCTGGTTTGCTGTCCAAAAAGTCTGGGCCATGATTTTGCAGCTGGACCCAAACAATGAATACTTCTTAGCCACAGGGAGGAAGGAAGGAGTTGTTGCTAGCCCCTAGGTACCAAACTTTCAACAAATCATTGTTCCCCATGTCTTAGTTATGTAATCAGTCATGTTGTCCTCAATCCCATGATATCATCTACCCTGTTCTGATCTTTACTCTGTTCTTCCCAAAACCTATAAAATGGGAGCAATCCTTTTGCTCTGTCTTTAGCCAGATGCAGATGCATTGACCCTTTTATTGGCAGGAAGCATGTACCTGTTAATAAAATGTTATCTTGCTTAGAGAAATTTACCCCAGTTTACCTTTTTGGTCAAATATCACTCACAATAATAGGCACATAACTAATAAAGTACCAGAGGAAGACTTTGAACCCAGTATCCACTGCACACCAAGCTGCCTCTTACCTTTGGACAAGGAGCCTTTTATCCACTGGTCAGACCCAGGGTCCTCCTTGCCTGCCACTGATTTCTCTTCCTAATTTGTAAAGGACCTAAAGAGAGCAGTAGATTTGGAGTCTAGGGCAGAACAGAAGAAAGAAAAACAGCTTCATGAGTAGACAGGTAACATGACACTAGCCTGTTAGGATGGCTGCTTACGATAGCTGATGACACAGGTGAACGTGTGCTATTGGCTTGTGACGCTGCCACATCTGACAAGGTAGCTGTGTTATTGGGTGACATTATGGCCTGAATTGGTGTAGGATATAATTGATTTCCCAGTAGTCATAGGTCAGTAAAAGAAAGTGAAATCTTTGGTAGTCGTTCCTTGACTCCTCTACCAACACCCTGTCTGATTTCATTCTCTTTGCCTCCCTTTACCTGTCCATCAAAGAGAATGGCTTATTGCATGATAGATAATGTCACTACAGTACTGGAGAGATCATAACCTCATTTGGATTTGGGTTAGTTATTTTGAGAGCCAGAGGTATCGTAAGAAGGAAACTTTGGGATTACCCAGTCCAACCCCCTTACTTTGCAAAAAAAAAAAAAAAAGAAAACTGAGGCACAGAAAAGGAAAGAACTTGGTCAAGATTACCTGGGTAATCAGAGTTAGAGCTAAGATTTGAACCCAAAAGGAATATGTATCTCATTATTCCTTGGATTTCTCACTCATGAAACTTGAACCATACTATGGAAAGCCTGTTGGACTCTGTCTCTTCCTTCAAAGATCAGTTCAGCTTCCTCCATGAAACCTTTTCTTGACCCACTCCCTCCAGAAAGCTGGAAGTGATCTCACCTCCTGAAATTTTTGTGAACTACTTTGGCTCTCATCTTTGTTTTTATCACACTCTACTTTGTATAATAGTTAATTATGTACTTTATACTCCTAGATTATAGACAATAAGCTCCTTAGAGTCAGGAACTGTATCAAGAGGGAAGGGCAGAGAGACATAGACAGACAGACAGACAGGCAGGCAGGCAGGCAGGCAGGCAGGGATCTTTAACATAGTCCCTTAGTTAACTAGTCTATAGGTTTCCTTACCCTTTTTGTGTGGCCCACTCCTTTACAGCAAACACTGACTCGGAATGCAATAACAATCAGCTTGTCTTCATCTGGGGACAAAATTCATTGTAAAAGTATATATAGCAAGCAAATAAAGTTTAAGAGAGCAAGAGTAGGAAATTCTAGAGGACAATCAGTGCTAGCTCACCAATACCAAGGTAGGGAAGGGGAAAGAAGTAGAGAAAGGATAAATTCCCCAAGTCCTACTGGTAGCAGCTGCAGTTGTGGTATCTACAAAATTCTGTCCAGGCAGATCAGTCCTTTAGTGGGTCATTGAGCTAGACAAAGCTCCAAGTGCTTGTAATTACATCCATTTTGGAGTAGCAGCATCCTAAACTTGCAGTTGGCTGGCCGCTAGCTCTGCTACACATTTATCTCCCTACCCTGCAGATTTCCACTTCCCATGATCCTTCAGTCTCTCCTTCTGCCTGGGAAAAGCTATACTTCCCATTAATCCCCTTGCAGATAAGGAGATACTTTCATAACTCCAGTGCCTTACACATAGTTGAAGATTAATAACAGCTGATTTTATATGGTCCTTTAATGTTTGCAAAGAATTTTACAGTGAATAAAATACTGATCCTGGAATCAGAGGACCTGGGTTCAAATGCCACCTCTGCCATTTATCTGTGTGACCTTGGATCAGTCACAACTTTCCTGGGCCTCACTTTCCTCATTTGTTAAAAGAGTTAGACTAGGCCAAGAGTTCTTAACTTAGGGTGCATGGATTCACAAATTTCAGGAACCTAGGAACATAGTGGAAAAAATACATTTTTGTTTTCAATAATTTTTACCTGAACTTAGTATTTCCTTCAATCATTTAAAAAACATTACTCTGAGAAGGGGTATGTAGGCTTCACCAGCCTGCCAAAGGGGTCATGACATATTCAAAAAGGTTAAGGATATTCCAACTCAAGGATAAATGACTTTTTAGGCCCTTGGCAACTCAACTACATCTGATCTTAGGATTCATTTTCTGTAAGAACCCTTTGACATCGGTGCTGCAGGCGTTGTTAACGTACCCCCATTTTACAGAGAAGGAAATGGAAGCTGAGGGGATTTAAAGAACTTGCATATAGTTCCACTGCCAGCAGTCTCAGAGGTGGGCTTTGAAATCATCTCTACTCTTCCTCCAAACCCTGCGCTCTTTTCATTATGCCACATCACCAGTAAGGAAACATTTGCTTAATTGAATTGAGTCTTGCCAATCTCTTCTTGCCTCCTATAATGGCTATGCCTGCATCAGTCAGGGGTTTAGAGAGTCTCAGGAAAGGAGCTTTCCATGGCTTCCCTCAGTTACTACAGTCAGTCACTATTGCCTCCAAAGCTAAAAGCTTCCTCAGGAGAGGGTAGGAGATCTCCTGAGGGAGAGCCTACTGTTTGTTCTTTCCCAGGGGTCAGCCCGAGCACTCTGCTCCATTGCCTGGCTTTGGGTGGGGACAGTTCAGGAGTGTCGCAGGCATGGGTTGCTTTATGAGATTGATGCCAGGGAAGATTGATGAGACTCAGGAAAAAATGCATCATATGTCCAACAATTGTGTGAGTGAAACAGTCCTTCATTTGGGAAGCTCAAAGCCTCCATTCCCTGCCTAGCCATTGCTAGGAAACCCTGATCCACAAGGTCCTGCTGAATCATCCTAAGTGTCTGGTCTCCCCAACACAAGCTTTGGGGCAAGTCTTAGAAGAGGTTAATTAAAGGAAAGGGTCAGTAATTCATTTGCAACTGGTTAAGACAGACCAGGAAATGTGGCAGACACCCTGAGTAGTGTTCCCTTCCTCCCTCCTCCTGTCTTTCTATCCAAGCAGAATCATTGAATCTCAAGAGTTGGAAGGAGACTCGCAGTCCATTGCATCCAACCCAAACCTCAGAGTCAATCCTCCCTCCCCCTCCCCCTCCCCCTTCCCAGCCCCCACCTCGACTCCTGTAGATGACTTGTTAAAGCTAATCTGGAGGTGCTGCCAAGTTAAGCTGATAGTTTGCATCAGAGACACACTTGAGGATAAAATGTGCCCAGGAATCATGCATGCCGCTGCCAGGCAAGGTTGTTCATAGCTCCTTCAAGGAATTAACTGGGGGAGGGGAGGAGGTACTTTTCATCTCCAGGAGCCCTGTAGCCCATGGTAAGTGGGAGAGAGGCAGCTTAGCTCCACCACTTAGAATCCATTTGTTTCCTTCAAAACTTGGCTTGAGCCACAAGAACCCTCCCCACCCCACCCCACCCCACCCTTCAGCTGTTCCCTCCAACCCAAAGATTCACCTTGTATTTATGTGCATGTTCTCTCCCTTCCTTCCCCCTCTTCCCACCCCTAAATGCATATTAATAGGAATTATTTCACCTTTGTTTTTGTATCCCCAGCACTTAACCCTGTGCCTGGCACACAGTAGGGGCTTAAGAAATACTTGCTGACTGTTTTCATTCTGCATACCAGTTCCTTTAGCATGAAAGGAGATGCTACAGTCTATGTCAGGATCAGCCTCAATTTCTAAGGAACCAGTTTCACTGAACAGAGATGTATAGAGCATATATTGTGTGCATAGCACTGTGCTGAGCATGCAAGAAATCCTCACAGACAGTCAATTCATTTTGTTAAGCATTTATTAAGTGCTTGCTCTATGCAAAGGCACTTTGATAAACACTGGGGTTTGGAGTTGTGAAGTGGGTTTTTTTTCAGGGGGGGGCAGGTTAAATATATGATTTCGTTTGTATAGACAACTCTCAGAAAGGAAATGTCCTTTGCGAATGCTGATTACCACCTGGATTGAAACTTAAAGAAGAGTTGCTGGGATACTGAAATGTTAAGTGACTTACTTAAGGTCATACAGCCAACATCAACCCATCAAATGACATCTATTAAGTGTCCACTATGTGCAAAGCATTTGTGCTAGCAGTGGTGATACAAAGACAAAAGTGCAACAGTCCCTGTCCTCAAGGAGCTTAGATTCTATTTGGGGAGACATATACATATATACACACAAACAAATATACTTATGTGTTTATATATAATGTGCATATGTATGTATGTGTGTATATATAGACAGAGACAGAGAGAGAGACAGAGATAGTGAGAGACAGAGAGAGACAGAGGAGGGGAGCGGGTGTAAGGCATTAGCAACTTCAGATATCAAATTGTAGGTAGAAGGTGAATTTGAGGTGATTCTTGAAGAAGACTAGAGATTCTAAGAGGTAGAGTTGAGGAGAGAGTGTGGGAAGAACAGTGAGAAGACCAGTTTGATTGACCAACGTGTGTGAAGGAGGGTAATGTTTGATAATACTGGAAAGGCAAACTGGAGCTATGTTGTGAATGCCAGTGTTTAGATTTGATCCTAAAGTCAATAGGGAGCTACTGTAGTTTATTGAGAAAGGGAATGACATAGTCAGACCTACATGATAGGAAAATATGCTTAACAGCTCTGTAGACAATGAATTGAGTGGAGAGAGCTGTCAAGCATATTTTCCTGTCATGTAGGCTAGGAGGCCATTGCAATAGTCCAGGCCTGATATGATGAGTGCTTGTATTAGGGTGGTGGCTGTGTGAATGGAGAAAAGGAAACAGAGATTTCGTAGAGGTAGAAACAAGATTTGTTAATTAATGCTATATGTGGACTTAGTGATTGTGAATAGTTAAGGATAACAGTAAACTTGTAAACCTGGATGACTGGAAGGATGGTCCCTTGATGGGAGTAAAGATGTTCAGAAAATAGGTGGATTTAGGGGGAAAGAGAATGAGTTCTATTGCAGATATGTTGAGTTGAAGATATCTGCAAGGTGTCCAGTTAAAAACAACCAATATGTCTTAGACACTGTGGGACTTAACCTCAGGAGAGAGAATGTATATATAGAAGGCAGAAACTGAATGTGGGTATTCCTGATTCCCTGGCTCATTTTCTATCATATATCTATACTAGCCTCTCTACAAAGACAAAAAATAAGAAAATAAAGAAACAAAACAAAAAATAAAAATCACCAACCAGGTCCTACACTCAAGGGCTTAAACTTTCCTGGGAGGATAAAACATGCAACAGAGATAAATACATACAAAATATGTACTCACAAAATCCCATAATTTCAGAGCTGAAAGTTATCCTAGATGGTGCCTAGCCTAACCCATACTACCAACAGAATCCCCACTGGACTCTTATTATTATCCAGGCTCTGCTCAAAGAACTCCAATGAGGGGGAACCCACAGCTCTCATTAGCAAGTTTTTCTGACAGCCAGCCTCAGTTTACGTCTTTTCAACTTCTACTCACTGCTCCCATTCTACCCTCTGGGGCCAATCCGAACAGTTCAGTCATTCAGTTGTGTCCAACTATGTGATTCCGTGGACAAGTCCATGGAGTTTTCTTGGTGAAGATGCTGGAATGGTTTGATATTTCCTTCTCCAGTATATCCCCATTTTGCAGATAAGGAACTGAGGCAAATAGGGGTTAAGTGACTTGCCCATGATCACAGAGCTAGTAAGTGTCTGAGGCCACATTTGAACTCAGATCTTCCTCACTCCAAGCCTAATGCTCTATCCACTGCCCCACCTAATTGCCGCATCTTTTTTCTATAATACTGCCCTTCAAATACTTGCTGCTTCCTTTCTTTAGGTTAAACATTCATTGTATCTTCACCTATGTGTTACCTATTTCTCATATATGATGGACTCGTAGTCCATTAGCATTCCGGTTGCTCTCTCGCACATGATCTAAACTTTCAATGTTCTTCCTGACCAGGAAAGAGCGTAATAGGGCTATCATCTCATTATTCCTGGAAGCTTTCTTCCCTTAATTGAACCTAAGAGCAGCTAAGAGAGTGCTGGATCTGGAGTCTGAAAGACCTGATTTCAAATCCAGTCTCAGATACTTACTGGCTATGTTATCCTGGGTAAGGGACTTTCTCTCCCTTAGCCTCAGTTTCTTCATCTGTAAAATGGGGATAGTCCCTGTAGCCCAGGGTTATTGTGGAGATCAAATGAGATAATATTTGTAAAGCACAGAGCTTGGCACATAGTAGGCTCTTAATAAACACTTGTTCCCTTCCTTCCATTGGCTTTCGCTTTTGCTGTTTCACACTGTTGACTCATATTGAATTTATAACCAACTAAAATCCCCAGATCTTTTTTTAGATAAATGGCTTGCTAACTGTGCCTCCCTTAGTCTTCCATTTGTGAAGCCATTTTTGGAATCCAATTATAAAACTTTACACATCTCCCCGTTTATTTTATTAGATTCATCCCCTAGTTTTAGCCTGTCAGGCTCTTTTTGGATCCTTGTCATTATCCAGCACATTAGCTATCCCTCCTAACTCTGGAGCACCTGCAGTTTTGGGAAGGAGGCTACCTATGCCTTTATCCAAGTCGCTGATACAAAACGTTAAACAGCACAGGACTGAGCACAGATCCCTGAGGCACTTTACTAGAGACTTCTTTCTAAGGTGCCATTAAACCAGTCATACCTGATCTTTGGTGCCTGCCTTGCAACCAATTCTAAAAGCCCTTTTCCATCTAGCCCACCTGTCTCCATCTTTATATAACACTAGATAAAGTAATTTCAATAAGGAGAGGACACTAACAATTGGAGGGGGGAATCAAAAATAAACCCTTTCTCTAGCATAACTGGTGAAAGAGGAAGAATATCCCCAAGCAAAGTTAAATAACAATCCTGGGTTATGCTCTATTGAATACAGACAGTAGGACAAAGAATGCTCTAAGGTCATAGGTATAGTGCATACTTCAGAGGACAGCACCTTCATTTTGCAAATGGGGAAAGTGGGGCCCAGGAAGATTTAGTTTAAGGGATTTGGCTAAGGTCACATAGACAGTGAGCCCCAGAAAGGGGATTGGAACCCAGAGCCTCTGACTCCAGAATCAGTGCTTTTTTTTTCTCACATACTAATCCCATCCTGCAACTTTTTGGAAAAAGACCTGATGAAAATGAGATGAAGGTGAGAAGCTGGGGAAGAATTGTAATTGTGTGCAATTGTGTGCTACTCTCCTGATGAAGTTATGCTCCTTGGAGACAGACAGATGCAAGAACAAAGTACACGGGTTGCCCAGGGGTAGTCCCTAACTTTAAAAGATGGGTTGTATGCCATAAGCCTGCTTGTCAACCAGTTGTTTTGAACTCAGAGCATATTTTCCAGTAGAAACAAGGTTACAAATAGTGGCTAGGTTCCCAGGCTGTTTGACTCATAATGTAGCTTACCCACACAGTAGGCTGATCCCCTGGGAGCCATGAGATTTCCTGAGCCAGTCTATACCTTATGTTCCCATAGTCCTTCAGGGCGTTAAGTGAGGTTAGGGAGGAAGGGATGATAGGAGGCTGTTTAAGTGGTTAAAGAGCTCTTAAAACAGTGTCAGGTGTGGCTAAAAGAGGACATAGTGGTAGCAGCTGCACACACACACATTCTGTCTGTTTACCTCTCTCTGTCTCTCATTCTCTCTCTTTCTCTGTCTCTGCCTCTCTCCGTCTCTCTGCCTCTGTCTCTCTTTGTGTTTCTGTTTCTCTGTCTCTCTCTCTCCATCTGTTTCTCTTTCTCTCTCTCTCTCTCTCTCTCTCTCTCTCTCTCTCTCTCTCTCTCTCTCTCTCTCTTTCTCTCTCTCTCTCTCTCTCTCTAGTTCTCTCTTGCTCCCCTCCTTCCTTTCTCCCCACTCCTTCTGTCTGTCTCTGTCTCTCTCCCTGTCTTGGTCTATCTCTGTTTCTGTCTCTGTGTCTCTCTCTGTCTCTGTCTCTGTCTCTTTCTCTCTCTCTCTGTCTCCCTGTCTTTCTCTCCTCTCCCTCTCTCTCTCTCCCTGTCTCTGCGTGTCTCTCGCTCCTCTTCTCTCTTCACTTATAAGTCAGGTATTTGTAATCCAGGGACAACCTACATACAATCAAACAACTCAGATCTTTTGAGTCTGAATATTGAACAAATATGTAAGATGACACATTCCATAAAGAAGAGCTCTGATGCAGCTTTCTCACACAGTCAAATGAACTGGGTTTGAATTCTGGCTCTGCTTCTTATGGCACGACCTTGAGCAAGTTAATTTACTTCTCTGGACCTTGGTTTCCTTCTCTGTAAAATGAAAGGGTCTGCCTGAGATTCCTTCCAGCTCGAAATCCTATGAAAATGCCCCCAACAAGAGGGGATGCGCCTCCCCAACCTATGCTCAGGGGCCTTTGACATTCAACTTCAATGCAATTTGTTTGTTTCTCCCTAGTTGAAAATGCCAAGAAATGTC
The DNA here is from genome assembly GCF_011100635.1 of Trichosurus vulpecula. Taxonomy (NCBI): domain Eukaryota; kingdom Metazoa; phylum Chordata; class Mammalia; order Diprotodontia; family Phalangeridae; genus Trichosurus; species Trichosurus vulpecula. Next base: position 247,871,421 of record NC_050579.1, read on the forward strand.
ACCCGCCTTCCCTGGCCTCCCGCTCCCTCTCGACACATGACTTTGATGAGCCAGCAGGCCAGTACCACTAATGAGCAACCCAACTCTCCCAAGAATTAGCATTATGGAAGGGAAATTCAGGCCAAGAGGGAGGCGTAGGGGGTTAGTAGTTTGAACGAGCAAAGCTTTAGCAAGAAGGGAGGGCGATGGAGGAGGGAAGACTGCTCTTGGCCTCTCCAGACTCTGTTCTTCTTGTTTATGGCAGTAACAGTAAGATCTCTTTTTATCCACTGCCAAACCAATACACTGGAGAAAAAAATGATATGGGAAAGCCACAGAGGGGCTTAGTTCTATTACCATTTGTCAGTTATTTAAGCACCTTTTATATGGCAGCTTCTGTGAGGCAGCTAGTGGCATAGTGGATAGACTGCTGGATTCAGAATCAGGAAGACCTGTGTTCAAATCTAGCATATGAGCCTACTAGCTATGTGACCTTGATCAAGACAATTCACCTCTGTTTGCTTCAATTTCCCCAGTTGTAAAATGAATATAACAGTAGCATTACTTTGCATTACCTTGCAAGGTTAATAGAAGAATCAAATGAGATTAATATTTTTAAGAAATGCTTATCAAAGTGCCTGGAACATAGTAGGCACTATATAAATGCTTATTCCCTTCCCTTTCCATTCTCTATGAGCCAGGCACTGTGTAAAACACTTCCAAAAGGCAAAAGAGAGTTCCTGCTCTCAAGGACCTCGCAGTCTAAATAACTTATATTTCTGTGTAAATTTTACATAGTCCCTTTATTCACAAGAACCCTGATGTAGTGGTTAGTGTAAGTTTTATTATCCCTGGGACTTCCATGTCACACAAGCAACAAGACAGAAAAGCAGACATTTTCTCTGATCCCCACTTCTCACATCTTTCCAAAAGAGAAATTATGTGCCGAAGATAAGGCAACCTCATCTGTATCCATGGTCTAGGATAGTCAGAATCTAAAAGAAAAAAAAAAACCATAACCTAACACTTACCCATAGCTCACTCAATACCCCTCTCCCAACTCTCATGCTCTTGACTGTAAAACTGTACTAGCTAACCCAAGGACCCAACACCCAGGCTTGCAAAAAAAAGGCTATACTCTGGTCCCCCCTTCTTCCTTCCAGTGCCATAGAGTCTCTGGCTCTAAACTGAAGAAGTTTGCTTGAGTCAGTACAACCAGTCACCAGGAGAGCAGACAATCTTGTAGCACCAGCACTAGAAATCTCTAAACTTCTAGTGCCAGAGATCTGAGGAACAGAAGAACACTGAGACAGTACACTCTGTGTGTGGAGGAGCTGTGCCTAGGGAAAGAACTCAGCATCTAGTGGTACCCAATTCTATTTACCCAAAAGTCCTTTGGGATAGAGACCCAGCTTGGTGAATTGTAAATTGTCTAGCATGGGAGGAGACTGAGATGCTTTGTAGCAGAGCCCCTAAGGAAATCATAATTAGAGAGGAGAGAGTCAGAAAATGAACAATAGGGGAAAATAAGACGGAGGGAGAAAGAATGAAATTACCAGAGTTCAGGAAGAAAAAACTTAAAAGATCTTGATCATAAGCGGATAAGTCGACAGGGAAAATCTTAACAACAGAAGGAAATATGGCCTCTACATCTCTCTATCTAGCAAATGAGTTCAAGTATATCTGAATAAATTCTATAAAACAAAGAAAATGATCTAACACTTGATGAGACAGAGGACCCTGTGGAATATAAGGAAAACATGGAACTACAACATACCATTCCTAAATTGTTCAAAAGAGAAATGAGATTTATGAAAGCAGAATGTATGGCCTGCACAGCAAAAATAATGGATAGAGGGGCAGCTAGGTGACCCAGTAAGTAGAGCATTGGCCCTGGAGTCAGGAGGACCTGAGTTCAAATCCAACCTCAGACACGACACACTTACTAGCTGTGTGACCTTGGGCAAGTCACTTAACCCCAATTGCCCTGCTTTCCCCACCCCCCCCAAAAAAAAGAAAAAAAAGAATGGATAGAGTAGAAACACTGGGCCCTGAAAAAGGCAAGTATCACCAAAGAAACAAAAGAGAGTGCAATGGACTGTGAATGTAAATATATAGAAGTAGAGGACAATCCAGAAGAAGAGAAGCAAGGAAAGCTGTCTCCATGGTTTAGAACAGAAAGGAAAATGTGCTCACTATATCACTATACAAGCAGTTTAAATATACTGATCTCAAAGACAGGATGCATAGATACAACTTAAGAATCACAGATCTTTCAGAAGAACATGACAAGACAAAAAAAATTTAACGGCATATTGTAGGAAGTAATGGAATAAAACTATCCAGAACTTCTGAATATTGAAACATCAATTGAAAGAATGCATAAATCACCTCCAGAAAAAAAAAATACACAAACAAAAAAAAACAAGACTGCAAAGTTCAAGACACGTTCTGGTTAGATTTAAGAATTCAGGTCAAAAACAGGAAGTTCTATAAGCCATCAGGAGAAAAACCTTCAGATACAAAGGAAAGGAAATTTAAATAACACAAGATATAAGAAAATGCAGGAGGGATGGGAAATATGTTCTAAAGAGCTCAGGATGCAGCTTAGAGTGACATACCTTGCAAATACCAACTTATCCATAAATGAAAAAAGATAGACATTCGAATTTACTACCTCCATTTTTACATAAGAGGAAACTGAGGGAGGCAGCATGTTAAAGCCAAATGAAGGCTGGATATGGAGTCAACATACCTGAATCCTAGGTCTGTGACTTAATCCTTCTGTGGCCTTGGTCCAATCAATTAACCTTTCTGAGTCTTGGTTTCTTCTTCTGTAGGAATGAGGGGATTGAATTAAATTATTTCTAGTGTTCCTGTCATACTGTTCTAGAAGGCATGAACAATAGAGGTACAATGACTGGAAGTGACATCACCAGGATTTAAATCTATGTCTACTGACTCAAGCACTTTACACTACACTAACATACTATTAGTTCTCTGCTTAAGCTATACCAAGTAAAATAAAGTTGTGGGGCAGTCCTATATATGCAATTCAAGTTGTTGTTTGGAAGTGTTTCTCCATAACTGTCTTATTTTTTCTCTAGTTGTTTCATATTAATCTTTCCTGAATGGGTTTCTGTTTCTCTCATAGAACTCCCAGCACAAACAAAGGGATGGTTAGAGGTTAGTTCTCAAAGATAAATATACGAGTGACTTAGCTATCGTGGCCCCACCTCAATATCTCTGCTATAGAACTGGAAGCTATCCCATTTATAGACAGTTCCCTCATTCATTTAATGAGCTGACAGGATGTCAAACTGGAGACTTTTGATAGTATCTTCCTATGAAAGGGATAGGTCCTGCATTGTATGCCCATTGAACAACTCATTTAAGGTTTTGGGACATGGCCAAAGCCAATACCAACATTGAATGGAGATACTCTAATTGACTACATGGATAGACAACACCTTATTTGTGCTGATTTATAAAATGGAATCTTCATCACAGACTTGGCCTTTCAACCTTTGACGTGTTTTGGTTTTTTTGAAGATCAGGCCAGATAGCTGGCAAATTCAAATCAGGACCAATCCCTTGGAGAAGGAGCACATGAGAGTTCCTTGAACTCTCATCCACATAGAGAGTTGGCATCCCTGAAAAAAGAGTTTTGGAGCCCAAAATTCATGACCTCTGCCTGGAAAAGGCAGTATCATAATCTCTCGGGCCAAGAGATGGCATCTGTGGAAAGTAAAACCATGTGACCATGCAATGAGAGTTCCAGAACTTCAGCCTCCTCACTAGAAGAAAGGAGATTTCTTTGGAAGTGTTGGCCTCTTAAAGGGAAGACAAAGAAAGGAGTTGTCTTGTCAGTGCTAGCCTCTTGATGAGAAGAATGTTCTGGAATTCCAACCACCTAATGAGAGAAAGGGGAATCCCTGAGCTCCATAAGCCTCTTGGAAGGAAAAGAAAATCAAGAAAATAGCCCTTGAAAATGAAGAAGAAACTAGGAACTAAGGTCATCAAATGGGAGTGCAAAAGACATGGGATTTGCCTTTTGCTGTTACCTTGAATGATTAGGACAGTACAGATCTATTGCCTCTATAGAAACCTCAAAATTTTTCCCTTCCAGAGGAGTCTAATCCCTCACGATAGTGCCATGAGACTAGAAACTTATATGAGTTCCTAATGGTGAAAGTAGGATTCACTGTAATAGAAAGGGGCTACCTCTCTATCAATCCCAGCTTCACTTCCTTTCCAAGGACAGCCTAAATCACATGGTGGTGTTATGAATCTGGAGTATCAGATGACCCTAAGGAAAAATGGATGGGGGGCAAGGGAAGGAGAGGAAGAGAGAGAGAGAGAGAGAGAGAGAGAGAGAGAGAGAGAGAGAGAGAGAGAGAGAGAGAGAGAGAGAGAGGAAGAGAAGGAGAAAGAGAGAAGGATTGCACTGTTTGTTTATAGGCTAATTGTGAATCCTTTATGTATCTTCTGCATTTTCTGTGGTGTAAATACTATTCTGTACCTGATATTTACATTGTTGCCTTGAGTACTTTTTACAAGATCTGAGGATTCCTTTACCCACGTCTGTGGAGACATGGACTTGAGCTATATTGAAACTATAGTGTGAGATTTTGTATAGGTAACTGTCAGAGTATGGGAACAAAATAATTGACAGAGAATAATTTCAGGGGTCACTCTCAAGATTGAACCCCTTCATACAATGCCAGGATTTGGGGTACTGTTAACAGGTTGAAGAGATAATCTGTCTGTGGCTACCCCAGTGCCTTGAGATGTTTGTAATTTAACCATATCAATCCCAGTTAGTCCACCAAGTTCAATGACATAAGCCTAAAGTTCCTCTGGTCAGAACAATAAATGGGATGTTCTTTTATCCCTTTCCTGGCTCTGCATTGTGCACAGTCAGAGACAATCTATCTAATATGATTAGAAAGGCAAGCCCATCAGCCCCCAAATATCTCTTCTGACATTCTGGTTACCACCTAAAATTTCTTTGTTGAGGATTATTTAATAGAATCCTAGAAGAACTCTTAGATAGCGTCTAAAGGAGGAAGTAGACTTATAAAGTCATTAGAGTGCTCACCTTAGAGTCAGGGGAAACTGGGGTTCAAATTTTGTTTCTGATGTTTAATAACACTGGCAAGTCATATGAATACCTACTTTGTTTGGTTGTTGGGAGAATCAAATGAGATAAGGTTTATAAAGTATTTTGTGAACTTTAGAAGACTATACAAGTAGTAGGTATTATTATTGTCTAGTCCAATTTCATTTTATGGATAAGGAAACTGAGGCCACAAAAGATAAAATTATTTGACTGATGTCACATAGGCAGCTTTTGACAGAGTCAGTATTGAAACCCAGTTTTCTTATGCCCCAGTCTAGTGTTCTTTCTACAGATTCTGATAGTTGATTCTGATAAGACAAGAAGGAGGAAGGATGGATACAAAGCACAGGTAAGTTCCTGGGAAGAACAGACTTTGTGGATGGGGAGAAGAAAATGGTCATCCAGGGCTCAATATAAAGGCTCTAGGCACCTAAGAGGTGAGGATCACGTAAAAGGAGTGGGAGGGTACAGAAGACTTTACCTTCACATTTTTGCCAAAAGTTTCTTCGCTATTTTCAAGATGAAAATGGAGGCTGTTTCATCTTCTTTACAAACTGTACCTGTGTGACCTTGGACAGATCATTTCTCTTTTCAGGTCCTCACTTCCTTCTTTATGAAAATAAATGGGTTGGTCTAGACGGTCTCTATGGTTCTTTCAGCCTTAAATCTCATGATCTTCTAAAACTGCAGAGTCTTTCTCTTCACTGTACATCGTATGATCCCACCCTGTGTAGTATCAATGATTACTGGGTGTTATAGTCAGCACATGGAGTGAGGCAACAGGATATCCCCTTTCATTGCCTCTGTTCTCTGGGATGGAGCAAAACTAGCTTAACCAGGATAAGGAACAATATATCTGTTTCTTCATATATGTATATCTTACCTCTACACTTGAATAAAAGTTCCTTGAGAGAAGAACTTGTTTCCTTGTTGTCTTAATAGCCCTAGAATCTAGCATAATCCCTGACACATAGTAGGTTATTTATATAAACACTTGTTGATTCAAGGATTTCACCACTTCCAAATCACTCATATGTTCAAATATAGATAGATAGATAGATAGATAGATAGATAGATAGATAGATTAATCTTTCTGTTTGTCTATCTACTCTGTCTACTAAAGCTTCTTCTTCCCACTTTATAGGCATCCCTGTCAGTTTTGGGGCAGTCAAGTCTGTCAGTGGACCTGCCTCTTAAAGGATAGAAATTCAATGAATAACTTTGGTTTGTCATGTGATGAGGCATCTCCCAACTTACTAAATTTACTATGGACTGTGAACTGGACTTTGGAGGTCCATTTTTTAGTCTCTTTGCCTGACCTAAGACTCACTTTGCCATCCGTAGGGACCAGGCTGCAAGGAGAAAAAGCTAGGGAAATGAGGATTGAGGTGGTGGTAGTAAGAATGTAGGACAGGGAAGGGAAGGTTGGGGCACAAGCAAGCTTCTGCAGCTGATGAACTCAGTTCTACCAAGGGTGGAAAAGGGACTTGAGTCCTGCCAGGTGCTAGCCAAATATGGATTCTTCATCAGGCAATAGCAGCCAGGTGGTTAGTGCCATTGGCTGGGTTGTCTGAGTATGGCCAGCTCTCAACATGGTTATCCAGCCCAGTCTAATCAGGAATGAGATGAAGTATGTTGGGAGCAAAAGAAAAGCTTTTGATTCAGTCAAGCAACAGGGAGCTCTCAGATAAGTGACTAGTATCTGCCAAAGAAATCACCACTATAGCTCTTTCTTCTTATTTCCAGATACTAAGTGGAACCTATTCACTTTGTGACCTAGAGATAGCCAATGACCAACTTAAGCCTCAGTTACATCATCTGTGGAATGGGAAGAACAGACCTATTTCACCAGGTCCCTCTCTCCAGGGAAGTAGTTAGATAGCTAATTGATAGGCAAACATTTGTGTACACAAAGGGGCTAAAATCATAACATCAGTACTTATTTCTCCAATGTATTCTCCACAGCTCATTGTGCCATGGAAGCAACTGTATCTTACTCAATTTATTTTATAACCAGCAACACAATTTCACAGTAGCTGCTGCTTTTCATTTCTGTCTACAAAAGGCATTGGAGAGTTAGAGATTCTCCTCCCACTCAATTCCTTCATTGGTACACAAATAGGTGGTGGGGAAGAACAGAATGCTTATGTATACCCTCAACCTTGGAGGGTTCATGGAGTGGTGAGGATAATTTGTGGATATAATAGGCAAAATCAAATGTATGTGTTTGTGTATATGTATACATACATACATACATACTATATATATATACGTATACATATATAACACCTATCATATGCCCTGTATTCTGTGTTGTGAGGAATAAAAGAGGAAAAGAGAAAAGGATGGAATAGGATTGCATGAAATAATATAGCAAAAGCTAGAACACAAATTTAAGTACCTACTGTGTATATAACATCATTCTGTATTTCAAAGGAGATACATAGTTAAGATAACAGAGTCCCCCCAAAAGCAATTCCAAGGAAACATGGGCCCTTCCTGAGTAAGGGCCAGAGTACAGACCAAAAGAACAGTAACGACACCTCTCCCGAGATCACACCGTCTTGGAAGCACTGGAAATTTCCACATCTCCAGAAGTAGCTCTGAAAACTGCAGTAGAAAAGCCTGAAGATTAAGAAAGACCCCTGTCCACCCCCCCCCCATCCCCACCCCTTGCATGTTGGGAACAAAGCCCAATATTAACACAAAGTTTCCAATCAAGAAATAGGGTGGGAAAATGAACAACAGCAACAAAAAAGAATCTGACCATAAAACCTACTATGGTGACAGGGAAGATAAAGACACAAACTCAGAAGATAATAAAGTGAAAAAATAGCTACTAGAAAAGCCTCAATGTGAATTGGACCCAAGTCCAACAAGAATTTCTGCAAGAAGTAAAAAATGATTTTCAAAATCAACTAAGAGTGATAGAGGAAAGGTGTATAAACAAATGAAAGCAAAGGGAAAAAAATTATGAAAAGACAATGAACAGTTTGATAAAAGATGAAAATACACATACATCCTGAAGAAAATAACACCTTAAAAAGCAGAAATGGCCAAGTAGAAAAAGAGATACAAATGCTCACTGAAGAAAGTAATTCCTGAAAAATTAGAATTGGACAATTGGAAGCTAATGAGACCTCATAAAACTTCATGAGACTTAAAGAAACAATAAAACAAAGTTGAGAAAATTGAAAAAATGGAAGAAAATATGAGATATTGGGAAAAAAAACAATTGACCTGGAAATAATTTAATTTGAGAATTATGGGAATACCTGAAATCCATGATTAAAGAAAACTGAGACATCATATGTCAAGGAATTATCAAGGAAAATGCCCCAATATCCTAGAACCACAGGGTAAAATATAAATTGAAAGAATCCACTGATCATGAGATCCTAAAATGAAAGCTCTCAGGAATATTATACTCAAAATCCAGAGCTGCCAGGTCAAAAAGAAAATACTTCAAGCAGCAAGAAAGAAACCATTCAAAAACAATAAAGCCACAGTCATAATCACATAAGATTTAGCAACTGCCATATTAAGGAAGTGAGGGGTTTGGAATATGGTATTCCAGAAGGCAAAAGAACTGGGACTACAACCAAGAATAACATACCCAGAAAAACTGAATATTATCTTTATTTCCCAAGGGAAAAATGGATATTTAGTAAAATAGAGGACTTTCAAGCATTCCTGATGAAAAGACCAGAACTGAATAGAAAATTTGACTTTCAAATACAACATCCAAGAGAAGCATAAAAAGGTAAACACAAAAGGGAAATCATAAGAGGATCAATAGAGTTTTACTATTACCTTTCTATATGGGAAGATGACACACGTATATTCTAAGAACTTTATCATTAATTATTAGGGCAGTTAGAGGCATTCAGCATAGAAAGAACATGCAGGAGTTGGTTGATTATGTTGGGATGATGTAAAAAAATGATAGGTGAGAAAGGAGGGTTCCCTGGGAGAAGGGGAAAGGGAGAAGAAGAATGGGGGAAATTATCTCACATGAAAGAGGTACACAAATAAGAACTTTTATAGTGGAGGGGAAAATGGTTGGGGGCAGGGAGGGCAGGCAACACTTGAACCTCACTCACATCTATATTGGTTCAAAGGGAAAAATATGTCTATGTACTCAACTGGCAATAGAAATCTACCTTAGCCAACAGGGAAGTAGGAGGGGAAGTGGATAACAGAAAGGGGGGAGTGATAAAAGGGAAAGACAATAAAAGAAGGCAGTGGTCAGAAGCAAAAGACTTTAGAGAAGCAACAGGATAAAAAGAGAGAAATATAAATGATAGAAAATAGGATAGGTAGAAATACACAGTTAGTATCACAACTGTGAACGTGAATGAGACGAACTCACTCATAAAATGGAAGTGAATAGCAGAATGAATTAGAAATTACAATCCAACAATATATTATTTACAAGAAATACACTTGAAACAAAGAAACATACACAGAGTTAAAATAAAGGGCTGAAGCAGAATCTACTATACTTCAGCTAAGTGAAAAAAAAGATAGGGGTAATGAGTCATGATCTAAGAAAAAGCAAAAGCAAAAACAAAGACAGATCTAATTAAAAGGCATAAGCAGGACAACTATATCTTGCTAAGAGGAACCACAGACAATGGAGTAATACCAATACTAAACATATATAAACCAAATGGCATAACATCTGAATTCTTTTTTTTCATTCTTTTTTTATTATTTTATTTCTAGTTTTAGTTTGCAACACATGGTTCTACATAATTTTGAGTTCCAGATTTTCTTCCCTCCCTCCCTTCCTCCCTTCCTCCCTCCCCAAGATGGCATGGAATCCCATATAATTTCTGTGTATAACTTGACATTGAATTAATTTACACCCTAGTCAAGTCATGGAAAAGAATTATGACAAATGGAATGAATCATACAAAAGAAGAAAAAAAAACAAAAATCAAAAGACGGAAACAAAAGAGAGAAAAAAGGGGGGGTGGGGAGGCGAGCATGAAGTGTACCTCAATCTACATTCATACTTCATAGTTCTTTCTCTGGATGTAGATAGTATTCTCCATCGTGAGTCCTTTGGAGTTGTCTTTGCACCTTGTGTTGCTGAGAAGAGCAAAGTCTGTCAGGGTTAGTCCTCACAGAATCCATATATCTGTGGTTGTGTATAATGTTCTCCTGGCTCTGCTCCACTCACTCAGCATTATGTCATGTAGGTTTTTCCAGGTTGTTATGAAGTCCGTATCATCCCCATTTCTTATAGCACAATAGTATTCCATTACCTTCATATACCACAGCTTGTTCAACCATTCCCCAATTGATGGGCATCCCTCTGATTTCCAATTCTTAGCTACCACAAAAAGAGCCACTATAAATATTTTTGTACATATGGGTCCTTTTCCCAATTGTGTGATCTCTTTGGGACACAACCCTAGAAGTGGTATTCCTAGGTCAAAGGGGTATGAACATTTTTATAGCCCTTTGGGCATAGTTCCAAATTGCTCTCTAAAAGGGCTTGATCAGTTCACAATTCTACCAGCAATGTAACAATGTATTCCTATACATTACTAACAAAGCCCAACAGCAAGAGATAGAAAGAGAAATTCCATTCAAAATTACAGTACACACTATAAAATATTTGGGGGTCTATCTGCCAAGACAAACCCAGGGCCTATATGAACATAATTATAAAACACTTCTCACATGAACAAAGTCAGATCTAAATAAATGGAAAAATATCAGTTGCTTGTGGTTAGGCCAAGCTAATATAATAAAAATGACAATTTTACCTAAATTAATCTATCTATTCAGTGCCATACAATTGAACTACAAAAAAATTATTTTACAGAGCTGGATAAAATAATAACAAAATTCATCTGGAAGAACAAGAGGTCTAGAATATCTAGGGTATTAATGAAAAGACATGCTAGAGAAGGTGGCCTAGCCATACCAGATATTAAACTCTACTATAGAGTAGCAGTCATTGAAACTACCTGGTACTGGCTAAGAAACAGAGTCGTGGATCAGTGGAATAGGATAGGTACACAAGATAGAGAAGTCAACGACTATAGCAATCTACTCTTTAATAAACCCAAAGAGGCTAGCTTCTGGGCTAAGAATTCACTATTTCACAAAAACTGTTGGGAAAATTGGAAAATGGTAGGGCAGAAACTGGGCATAGACCAATATCTTACACCATATGCCAAAATAAAGTCAAAATGGGTTCATAATTTAGGAATAAAGGCTGATGCTATAAGCAATTTGTGAGAACAAGGAATAGTTTATCTATCAGATTTAAGGAAAAGAAAAGAATTCATGACCCAACAAGAGATAGAGAGCATTACAAAGTGGAAAATGGACAATATTGATTATGTTAAATTGAAATGTTTTTGTACAAAAAAAAGCCAATGCAACAAAGATTAGGAGAGAAGCAGAAACTTGGGAGAAAATCTTTACAACTAGTGTCGCTGATAAAGGCCTCATTTCTAAAATATACAGGGAACTGACCAAATATATAGGAATACAAGTCATTCCCCAATTGAGAAATGGTCAAAGGATATGAACAGACAATTTTCAGAGGAAGAAATTAAAAATATCTATAGGCATATGAAAAAATGCTTGAAATCACTACTGAGATTAGAGAAATGCAAATCAAAACAACTCTTAGATACCACATCTCTCCTGTAAGATTGGCTAAAATAATAAAACAGGAAAATGATAAATGCTGGACAGGATGTGGGAAAATTGGAACATTGTTAAATGCACCCTTTTCAGACCATAATGCAACAAAAATTATAATTAATAAAGGACTAAGGAAGCAAAGGCTAAAAGCTAAGTGGAAACTAAATAATCAAATCCTAAAGAATGAATAGGTCAAAAAATAAATCATAGAAACAATCAACAATTCTGTCAAAGAGAATAACAATAATGAGACAGCATACCAAAACATGTGGGATATAGCCTAAGAAGTAATTAGGGGAAAATTTTTAACTTTCAATGCCTACATCAATAAAAGAGAGAAAGAGCAGATCAATGAATTGGACATGCAACTAAAAAAAACCTAGAAAAAAAAACAAATTTAAAATCCTCAATTAAACACCAATATAGAAATCTTGAAAAATCAAGGGAGAGATTAATAAAATTGAAACTGGTTCACTCTTAAGAAAACTATTGGTATAATTGACCATGTCGGCAACCAAAAGAACAAAAATCATAATTATCTCAATAGAGGCAGAAAAAGCTTTTGACAAAACACAACACCCATTCCTATTAAAGCACACACACACACACACACACACACACACACACACACACACACACGCACACACACGAAAGCATGGAAATCAATGGAACTTTTCTTAAAGTGATAAGTAGTATCAATCTAAAACCAAGAGCAAGCATTATCTATAACATGAATAAACTTGAAGCCTTCCTAATAGTATCAGGAGTGAAGCAAGGAGATCTGTTATCATTATTATTATTTAATATTGTACTAGAAATGTGCTATAGCAATAAGACAAGAAAAAGAAATGGAAGGAATAAAAATAGGCAATGAGAAAGCTATCAATGTTTGCAGAAGTTATGATAGCATGCTTAGAGAACCCTACAGAATCAACTAAAAAACTAGGTGAAATAATTAACAACTTTAGGAAAGTTGCAGGATATAAATAAACTCATAGATATCATCAATATTTCTATATATTACCAATAGTTCAGCAAGAAGAAATGGAAAGAGAAATTATATTTAAAATAACTGCAAACAAAATTGAGGATTATATGAACACAATTACATAACACTTTTCACACAAATAAAGACAGAGCTTAACAATTGGAGAAATGTTTATTGGTAGGCCAAGCCAATATCATAAGAATGACAATTCTATCTAAGTTAATTCATTTGTTCAGTACCATACCAATCAAACTATCAAAGATTTATTTTACAGAGCTAGAAAAAAATAGTAACAAAATTCATGTGGAAGAACAAAAGTTCAAGAATATTAAGAGAATCAAAAAAATATTAAGAAGGTCTATCAGTTCCAGATTTTAAACTGTATTACAAAGCAGTGATCATCCAACCATTGGTACTGGCTAAGAAAGAGTGGTGGATAGGTGAAGCAGATTAAGTACATAATACACAGTAGTAAATGACCATAGTAATCTATTGCGATAAAAGCCCAAATTTTAGCTTTTGGTATAAGAACTCAACATTTGACAAAAATTACTGGGAAAACTACATAACAATTTGGCAGAAGCTAGGTATAGACCAGCATCTCATACCATGTGCCAAGATGAAGTGAAAATGGATGAATTATTTAGATATAAAGAGTGATTGCATAAGTAAATTAGGGGGAGCATGAAAAAATGTACCTGTCAGATCTATGTATCAATAAGGGGAGAGTTTACAGAGGGGATTATAGGAAGTAAAACAGAGAATTTTGACTACATGAAATTGAAAAGCTTTTGCACGAAACAAATGAAGTTAAAATTCTAAGGAAAACAGGAAACTGGGGGAAACATTGCAACATGTGTCTCTGATAAAGACCTCATTTCTCAAATATATAAGGAACTGACCCAAATTTATAAAAATCTCCAATTGATAAATAGTTAAAGGATGTGAACAGGTAGTTTTCAGATAAAAAACATCAAAGCTATCAATGGTCACATGAAAAATAATACTGAAAGAAATGTTGGAAAATTGCATGTGGAATATAGAAAAAAATAATGAATTGTTGGTGAAGATGTGAATTAGTTCAACCATTCTGGAGAACAATTTTGAACTATGCCCAAAGGGCTTTTAAACTGCCTATCCTTTGACCCAGCAAAACCACCGCAAGGCCTGTATCTCAAAAAAACATAAAACAAAAAGGGGAAAAGGACTTATTTGTACAAAAAATACAGAAACTCTTTTTGTGGCAAAGAATTGGAAAACTGTGGCAAAGAATTGGAAATTGAATGGATGCTCATGAACTGGAGAATGGCTGAACAAGTTGTGGAACATGATTGTGATGGAATATTATTGTGCCATAAGAAATGATGAGAATGATTTCAGAAAACCTTAGGAAGACTCCTATGAACTCATGCAAAGTGAAGTTAGCAGAACCAAGAGAATATTATATATACATAGTAACACTAACATTGCAAAGATGATTAACTGATTATTAAGTGATTATTAATTTTTTACATGTAATTGGGAAACTAATGAAATAAATAAGGAAATAATTTTTAAAAGAAAAAAGATCTAGTTTGTATGATTGTTAAAAATAATAATAACTCACATTTATATGAATAAATAAACTGTCCTGGCCTAGTGTACAAAACACATCAGAGAATGATGGGGGATGTACCTAGGCAGCTAGGTGCTGCAGTAGATAGAGCACCAGGCCTGGACTCAGGAAGGCTTGAGTTCAAATGTGGCCTCAGACACTTCCAGCTGTATGACCTTGGGCAAGTCACTGAACTTATGTTTGCCTCAGTTTCTTCATCTGTAAAATGGGGGAAATAGTAGCACCTACCTCCCAGGTTGTTGTGGGGATCAAATGAGATAATAATTGTAAAGCATTTAGCACAGTGCCTGGCACATAGATGTTAACTGTTGTAATTATTGTTGGTGTTATGTGAAACTGGAATGTCTGGTTAGGTTCAGACTGGCGACAAACTTGAGAACCAGACTGAAGAGTTTGGACTTCATCCTGTAGCCAAGATAGTTGAAAATGTCTTAGTCAGGCTTTCCTGAATGTGGCACCAGGTCAGAATCTACTGCATAGAGGGTGAAAGATAAAGGAAGAGAGCCAAAGTCAAAATGAGAAAGGAAGATGAAACAGGGAGAAACAAGGGAAGAAGAAGAGAAGGAAAAGATAGAGGAATGAAGGAATGAGAAGAGGAAAAGGAAGAGAGGAGAGAAGACTCCTTAATGAGGGTTAGAGACAAGGGTCTATCCAAAACCTGCTCTAGCTGGAGAACCTTTGAATGCCCAAGTCAGCAGAGTGGGGAGTTAGGGAATAAACACTCTAGCATGCAGAAAGACAATATTAGGAATGCAGAGTGAAAAGCCTTGGGTAATGGAGCCTGGTGTTTGCAATAAAAATTTAAATGTGCCATCCTGATAGCAAAGGATGCTTTTATCTGATCAACTTGTCAGCCCATGCAAAGTTTGGATTCCAAGCTGGAAAAACCCAACTAAATTCATATTTACATCACTTGAATCAGTAGGATTTGTTGTTTCCAGTGATTCTCTCTCTCTCTCTCTCTCTCTCTCTCTCTCTCTCTCTCTCTCTCTCTCTCTCTCTCTATCTCTCTCTCTCTCTCTTTTAAATTTCCTTTTCTTAGAGGGGTTTTGGCAAGGGATGATATTATGTTCTCATTTTATAACTTGTGGGAGGCCTCTCTCGCTCTTCACCTGCCCAGATTCCTGCAGTAAGGCCTGGGAGAATCTGGGAAATGGACACAAGGAAAAGAACTTCCTTAGTGTACTGGTGGAGACTGCCACATGAGCCTATGCCCATTCTCTGTATTATTGGCCTCCTTGAGGTAAATGTGGTCATTGGGGAGGAATAGAGGAGGAGACACTGAGGAAGTATAACAAATCACTGATACAGTTTTGCAGTGAAGATGATTGGGACATGCTGTAGTTAGCCCGTTCAGAGTCCTTAAGTGCTTTCCTCTCAGCAAACCTTTCAGGCAGGTAGTACAAATACTACTAATATGAATTAGCCCCGTTTCTCAGATGAGGAGACAGAAGCTCCAGAATGTTAAGTGACATGCTCGGAGCTAGTAATTAGAACCTGAAACCAGATCTCCTGACCTTTGAGAGGATGGATGCCAAGCTGCTTTCCATAAGAGTTCATGTAAATTATGCAAATTAACATTTTACAAAGTGTTGCTTAGATGGTTTTATTTTATTCTCCTAACCAACCTGTGAAGCAGTATTACAAATATCATTATCCTCATTTAACTGATAAGAAAACTGAGGCCCAGGGGAGAGTGACTGACTGTCCCAAAGTCTCATAGGTTACATGTCAAAGCCAGGATTTGAACCTGGGACATTGGCATTATGGAACAGTGAAATGGGTGTTGGGTTTAGGGTCTGAGGTACCAGAGTTCAAATCCTACTTCGTACCTGTGTGTCCTTAGGCAAGTTATTTCTCCATAGGCCACAGCATCCTGAGCTGTAAAATGCCAGGGTTGGGCCAGATGACCTCTAAGCTCCTTTCTAGCTCCAGATCTATGATCTTATGATTTTTCAGAGAGGAAAGGAAGAGAGTACTGGGGTAAGGGCAATCTTTCTATTTCACCAGTTTGCCTCTGTTCTCCAGCATAAAAACGTAGGCAGTTTTCCATCTGGGAAGACCACAATCCTCATTTAGGGTTATCTAAATCAGGGGAGTAAAAAGCATAACATCAGATTGTGCAGCAAATAAGCCCAGAGAAAGCCTGGGTTAGAGAGGATGGGGAGGACTCTTGCTGAAGCCTAGGGAAGGAGAATTCCGATGAATGTGACTCTCCTTATTGAAAAGTCTAAGCTAATTTTGAAAATGGGGAGACTTAAAGAATTGGAGATTTGGAGCTGAAAGAGACCTCAGAGGCTGTGTCGTCCAACCACTTCACAGATGAGAAAACTGAGGGCAGGAGGGATTAAGTGAACTTGACCAAGGTCATGTAGTGGTAAGCTTCAGAAGCAGGCTTCTGCGATGCCTCTTCAAGAACCTATCTCCCCCCTCAACCCACACACCTGAAAGGCCCTGGAAGCTCTGCTTGGTGACTCAATTTGTGTGTGTGCATGCATGCGTGTGTGTGTGTGTGTGTGTGTGTGTGTGTGTGTGTTTAAATGAGAAGGGAAACAGATCAACCCATAAACCCAGCATGACCTACAGGCTCAGGCTATAGAATTACTCAGGCTGCTTCTGTCCCAACTGCCCACACCCCCACCCTCACCTCCACACCCACCGAGTTGAATGAATAAGCCACATGTCAAGAAACAAATTTGATTTTCTAAATTCTTTCCATTTTAATAATCAGAGGCGTTATTAGGAACACAAGATTAAATATGCCATGCTTGGTCTATTACCAAATGCATAATAACTGGGCAGGGTAATAATAACAACAAGACCTTGTACAGCATCCTTCCTTCCCTGGAAAGGTCTTCAGGCCTTAATAGCATTCAGCCTCATACTGTTCGTAAGATAACTTACAGAATATTTGTGCTAGCAGTAGGTGCCAGGGACTACCCCACCCAGCCCCTGGGAGGTCAGAGTATGAAAGACTGAACGCAATGAGGAAGGAATAAGGAAGAAACACTGATAAAGTCTGACTTGAATCTGAGGAAGAAGAATTAGGGTTAGAATTTGAGGTATAAAAAACAGATACCGCTACTGGTTAGTCGAGATCCAAAGAGAAAGTTCTCAGTCAGATGAGGGAAAGAAGGTCCCAGTATGAGGAGTCACAGGCAACTCTCAAGTGTGATGAAGAAGATAAATTCCAAATCCAGAGGGATTTCTCTTTCTGATTTGGGAGATACAATCGTTAAACTCTGGGAACTCTCACACTAAAGCAGTGTGGGTGGGGAGAAGCATAGGTCCTGCCCTTAGAGATCATCCAGTCTGATCAGAGAGAAAAGGTCTTTATTCTCAAAAAGAAACAAATCTGATGAGGGAGACACATTTTAAGCCCAATGGAAGGTCTCAGTCTCTGACCAAAACTGAATTCTTGTTCTGATCAGGGCACTTGACGGCATTGTATAAATCCGTACCTGCTTTGTCTGTGAATTACCCACAAGAATATCTGATGCTAGGCTTGGTTTTGCCCATCATCCAACTCATGTATGCTCAGGGAAGGGAAGCCAATTTTAATTTTTAGCCTGAGAAAGACATAATGAGGAAGGTAAATCATCAAATGCATTCCCCAGCCAAATTGAAATGGTTTTTGGATTATCTGCTGTTTTGAATTATCCACACCACTGCTTCCTTCTGTTAGCCCAAATCTTTGATAGGGGCATGCAGTTTATTTATTCATTTGTGTACAGAGAATATTGGAATACAGAAGAGAAAATGGGAGTGGCCTTGTAATAATCATGATTATTGTTGGGTGGATTCATGTGGAAAGACATTTAGGGAAACTCTAAGGACTAAAAAAAACAACCTTAGAGATCATTTAGTTCATCCTCTCATTTTATAGATAAGGAAACTTGTCACACAGATAATTAGCAGCAGAGTTAGAATTATAACTTAGGTCTTCTGAGGAGACTAGGTAACAGATTTGGGAGCTAGGTGGCTCAATGTATAGACTGCTAGGCCTGGAGTCAGGAAGATTCATCTTCCTCAGCTCAAATATTGCCACAAATACTTACTAGCTGCATGACCCTGGACAAATCACTTAACCCTGTTTGCCTCAGTTTCCTCATCTATAAAATGAGCTGGAGAAGGAAATGGTAAACCACTCTTTTACTTTTGCCAAGAAAACCCTAGATGGGGTCACAACTGAAATGACTTAACAAAGTCGTAGATTGTAGCTTCACAAAATTAGAGTTGGAAGGAATTACAAAGACTTTCTAATTCATCCCCTTGATTTAAAGATAAGGAAACTAAGTGACTTACCTAAGGTTATACAGATAGTAAAAAGCAAAGTTCTGATTTGAACCCAAGTCCTTTGACTCCAAATCTAGTTTTTCCATTATAGTCTCAGTCTCCACCCTCAGCACCCTTACCATGCCTATATTGGTTGTAATTTAAAGGACAGACAGATACAGGATGGCAGGCTTGAGAAAGTTTGTATCTTGAATAGGAATATATATATATATGTATATATATATTATATATATATATAGAGAGAGAGAGAGAGACTTAGAACATGGAGATAAACGTGCAAGAATGAAGAGAGAAAGCATCTTGGCTTGGATGAGACAAATGAACTGCAGAGGTGCATATAGAATCTGGAGGATTTCACAAGGAACTCACTGTTGGTGAAACCACAAGTTAGATCCAGGGTCAATGGAATCATTCCTGAGTTAGGACTGTGTGTTGGACTCTCCCAGCTTTGGGACCAATCATTCAACAGTAACTTTTATTAATTTCTGTTTTGTTATAGAAGTATTGGAAGAGATAAAGAATTTAGATAACACATAGTTCCATTCAGGGCACCAATTTCTTTCATATCTAGCTCTGTGGTTCCCTGATCCACTGACCCCTCCTTAAACTTACAGTCTGATAGGGGAGTGACACCAACATAGATAACTAGGATATATAATAATACACAACAAATGTATTAATACAGGAAAGCAAACCAAAGTGCTATATTGAGATCAGGGTCAAAGGTCAGAGAAGGAGAAGGTCTTTATCAACATGAGGAAGCAGGAAAGGCTTCCTGAAGGAGATGGCATTTGAGCTGGTCTCTAAAGAACAGAATTCACTGATGAAAAGGTAGGGAAGAAGATGTTTCAGGCATGAAGAACAGTGTGAACAAAGGCTCAGGGAAGACATTTGTCCAGTATGGCTAGGGTACACAGAGAGGAAGAGTATGAGGTAAGAGTATGAGGTAGGGTTAGGGTTAGTATGGTGGCAAATTGGGGATGAGAGGAAAAGGAATGCAAACTTTACTTAGTAGCAGTAGGGAGTCACAGAAGAGGTCTGAACATAATAATGTAACTATAATGTAATCTGTAAATAAAGGAGAAATGATTATCAAAGGTATAATGGATGAATCAAAGAAAGAGAAGATGAAAGTGAGGAAACCTGCTCCAGCAGGTGGTAATGAGGTTCTGCTGCTGAGTGATGGCTGTGGGAACAGAGAAAAGAAGACAGATTTGAAAGATGGAAATGGAGTCAACAGGACTCTGGAAACTGATTGGATATGAGAGATAAGGCAGATTGAAAAGCTAAGGTGGGTTCCTGGGCTGTGCCACCGATAACAATAGTGAGGTCAGAAGGAGGAGCAGGTTTAGGGAGAATGATGCTAAGTTCTGTCTGGAGCATGATCAAGATGCCCTTGGAATTTCAAGATCTAGATGTCCTATAGATAGTTGGAGATTTGGGTTCAGAGCTAAGCGGAGAGGTCAGAGATGGAATGAAGATGTGAAAATAATCTGCAGAGATGGGGCAGTTGTGACTATGGCATGAAAATTACCAAGGAAGGGAGAGGCAACTGAGTCAAGAACCAAAGCTGCTCATTCAAGATGCAGAAGCTATTAGAAGAGTGGTAGGAGAAGATTAAAGAGCCATAAAGGAGATAAAGGAAGGTAGGAGGAGAAGGACCAGGAGAACACAGCATCTCTGAATTTGAGGGATTATCTAGTGAGAGGGAGACAGTCAACAGTGTCAGATACAACAGAGAGAGAAAGGAAGATGACTTTTTTTTCTTTTGAAGGCCATTAAATTTGGCAATTAGGAGCTTATTTGGTGCCCTGTGGGAGACTAGTCCTTGGAGAAGCCAGATTAAAAGGGGTTAAGGTAATGACTTGTTCCCTTCCTACCTTCCTAGGCTTCTTATATCTTATTGCCTTTCATGTAATCTGAGATCCAGTGCCATCAGCCTCCTTGGTGTTCCACACATAAGACACTCCATCTCCTGACTCCATGCATTTGTGCTGTTGGCTATTCCTGGAATTTTCTCTCTCATCATCTCCACTACTTGGCTTCTCTAGCTTCTTTCAAGTCTCAGCTAAAATCCCATCTTCTGCAAGATGCTTTCACTCTAAGATTATCTCCAGTTTATTATATATATTCATGACCCCATGGACCATACTGTCTATGGGGTTTTCTTGGCAAGGATACTGGTGTTGCTATTTCCTTCTCTAGTACTATATGTGTGTGTGTATTGTATACATACACACATATACATACAATATACACATACATGTGCATATGAATAAGCATATATGTATGTGTATATGTCTATGTATGTGTTATGTGTATATATATGTGTGTGTGTGTGTGTGTGTGTGTGTGTGTGTGTGTGTATCTTGTTTAAGGGGCGGTGGGTGGTATAGTGGATAGAGTGCCAAGCCTGGAATCAGGAAGATCTGAGTTCAAATCTGGCTTCAGATCCTTCCTAGATGTGTGACCCTGGGCAAGTCACTTCACCTTGTTTGTCTCAGTTTCCTCATTTGTAGAATTGGAGAAGGAAATGGCAAATCACTCCAGTATTTTTGCCAAGAAGACCCCAAAAAGGGGTCAGGAAGACTGGGATGGGAAGAATCAGATACGACTGAAAACGACTTAACAACAACAAAATATCCTGTTTTTGCACCGTTGTTTGTATATTGTCTCCCCGATTAGATTGTGAGTTCCTTGAGGGTAGGAACTGCTTTTGCCCTTTTTCAAGAGGGTGGGTGGTTATCCCTAGCACTTAACACAAGCCCTGGCATATAGTAAGTGTTTAATAAAATTCTTGTTGACTTAGAGACACAGGATCACAAACAACTTTTTCTAGAGGTTTAATGATGAAAGAGAGGAAAAATGGGGCGGCAGCTTAGGTAGAAGGGGAAAGGAGAGACAAAGTTCATGAACGGGTTCCATGGTCCTGCTGGCACAAATCAATTTGCTTCTCCCCTATTTCAAATGTCATCTCATCCAGAGTAGCCCCACCCAAACCACCCTCTGTGAATGAAGTTGTATAGGTGTATGGCAGGGGGGATGATGGGAGTGGTCAATGGAGACAAGCTCTGCCTATGAGGGGTGAGTGACTAAGCATATAAATTAGGCAGGCTGGTGGAGGGAAGTAGGAGGGCATTTATGAATGGGGTTGAATATGAGGAATGAGTGTGGGAAGGAGGTTAGGGAAGGATGAGTTTAATGGCCTATGTGTGAGGGATATTTGAATGGAATTGTTTGAGAGTGGCACATGAAGTGGGCAGTGGACCTGAGTGGGGAAAAGAGAGTATGAGAGAGGAAGTGCTAGGAATATGCAGATGAGGCTTTGAGGGAAGGGGTGGTAATGAAAGGAACAACAGGGAACCGTCTCAGGCTTTGAAGATAAAGAGAATTTCAAAGCCAAGTGTTCTTTTCAGAATGACTGCCTCCAAACTCCCCTTTGTGACTGGTGGGTCTGGAAGGGAGGCTGCTAGGTGAGAGGGATGGGAAGAGGGGATGGTGGGCGGTGAGCTGGGAGATTCTGGGCTGGACTTTGAGCAGCCCCAGCCTAACTCTAGCCACAGCCCACGGTGGAGGGATGGCTCACAAGCATGGAGATTACTGTGTTTGAAGATGAAAACACGGCTGCAAAATAGTGTTTGTTCTCACTGAGGCTGAGTAAACAAGCAGTGACCCACCCCCTCTCTCTCACACATGTGCAAAGCCTCATTGGCAGGAGCCCTCATTCACATAAACACACCCTCATTCAAAGACACCCTCACATCCCCATTCACACTCAAACACATCTTCAATTCACACACATAGCCCCCTTCTCTCACACACCTTTATTGCCTACTCACACTTATTTTCTCACATACTTTTTCATTCATACAGATCTTCTATGAGGCACACCATTCAGAATGAATAGGTTTATAAGCCTCTTATAAGTTCTGTGACTTTGGTGAAAACCTTGAGCACAAGTCTCTCTGAATAACCTCTCTGAGCCTCAGTTTTATCACTAAAAGAGTGAGGAAAAATGCCTGCTTCTTTCACTGACAAGCTGTGATGTTCAAATAAGCTACTAAATCAATCCAATAATCAATCAATCTACTTTTAGACTAGGCTATCAAAGCTTTAAATTGCATTAAGATTTCTGGGACACTGCATCATAACCATATTTTCTTCATGACAGACCTTTGAAGAAGGTAGAAGTCAACTGGGGTTTTTTTGGTACCACATTTGTGTCCTTGGTACAGGGACTTTAGGTTCAAGTTTGACTTGTGATACACACTGACCTTGGTCAAGTCTCTTAACCTTTCAGTACCCAAGGCAACTAAGACTATATTTTGGAAGAGGATTGGATGGGCATGGGGGACATTTCTCATTGGGAGCTCCCTATGCCAGCAAAATCTTAGGTTGGATGAAAGAGAAGGAAACTCCCTTCACCAAAACAGAGCTATGGGTCAGCTTCTGTTAGGCTGCTTATATATAGTCTTAGAGGATGGCCTGTAATAATTAAGTGATGACCTCGGGGTCACAGAACCAGATGATATCAGAGGTAAAGCTTACCTGCAATCTTCAAGGATAGCTCTTTATCCTTTCTTACGACCATTTTACAAATTTAGAGATTTGAAGAGACTAATTGACTTTCCCAGAGCTAAGTGAGACTTGTCTGAGTTGAAATTGAGACCCAGGTCTAGGCTCTTGACACTGAACCAGGCTATTTGTCTATTCAGAGTGCCAGGCCTGGCTGGATTAAGAAAGACCTGGGTTCGAATCTGATCTCAGACACTAGCTGTGAGACAAGTCGCTTAACTTCTCTTCGATTCAGATTTTTCTCCTGTAAAATGGTGATGATAATAGCACCTACCTCCCAGGGTCATTGTGAGGATCAGATGAGATAATATTTGTAGTCTAATCCAATTCAATAAACATTTATTGAACACCCACAACTATTGCAGGCACTCTGCTAAGCTTTGGGGATACAATTAAGAAAAAGATAGTCCCTGCCCTCAAATAGCTTACAGTCTAAAAGGAGAAACAACACACAAAAGGAAGCAGGAAATTGGGGCATCTAGGTGGTACAGTGAGTAGAGCACCAGCCCTGGAGTCAGGAGGACCTGAGTTCAAATCTGGCCTCAGACATGTGACACACTTACTAGCTGTGTGACCTTGGGCAAGTCACTCAACCCCAATTGCCTTCCTTTCTCCCCTCCAAAAAAAGGAAGTAGGAAAGCAGGGAAATGGGGGTTGGGGAGGGGCAGGCAGGGATGACACTAGGGACTGCTGTCATGGAGACATCTTGTTTTGTGGAGCTGAAACCAGGCAGAGCAGCAGAGTGGAGTGAGCCCAAAAAGTCAGTGCAGTTTCTATCCTCTATAAATGAAGGCATTGGGAGGTGTTTCGTACTTGACCCTCCAGCCCTCCTATCAGAGGGGTGAGGAGGCCAAGGGAGGTGGTATCAATTAAGGTTTAAGTTAGTGGCATGATAATGAAATTAGAGGTGATGAGCTTAGCCTGGGAGTCATCTTGTTTTGTGGTGTTGAAACCTGGCAGAGCAGCAGACGCAGAGTAGCATGAGCCCAAGTACTTTGTAAAGTGCTTAGCACAGTGCGCGGCACCTAGTATGTGCTATGTAAATATTGCTATGATTATTATTAAGGAGCATTTATAGGCTGAATGTGGCGGCACATGCTTGTAGTATGCTACTGAGGAGGCTGAGGCTTATGGATCAATGGAGGTCAGGAATCCTGAGGTACAGTAGGGCTAAAGGAGACCAGGTGTCCAAACACCATATTGGCAGCACCAATATAGTGAACCTCTGGAAGAACCAAAACAGGTCAAAATTTCCAGGCAGATCAGTAGTGGGATTGAGCACATGAGTGACCACCGCACTTCCAGACTGGGAAAGATATATAGGGATATAGATATAGATATAGATATAGATATAGATATAGATATAGATATAGATATAGATATAGATATAGATGTGGAAGTGGATGTGGATGTGGATGTGGACGTGGACGTGGACGTGGATATGGATATGGATATGGACATGAATATGGATATGAATATAGATGATATACATATAGATATATAGATATACACACATATATACACATTCACATGCACATGTATCTCCATATATGGAAATATACATATATATGCATAGTATATATGTATGCACACATATGTGTACATATATACACATACATGTATATATGCATGTATGTGTATATATGTATATGTATGTATATATTTGTGTTTGTGTATACATATATATGTATATTAGACCACATATCAAAAAGAAATCTTTATAAACTCTTTTGTTGTTGTTGTTGTTATTAAATCTATTACATTGTGTCTGACTTTCAGTGATCCCGTTTGGGTTTTTTTTGGAAAAGGTACTGGAGTGGCTTGCCATTTCCTTCTCCAGCTCATATTACAGATGAGAAGTCTGAGGTAAACAGGGTTAAGTGACTTGCCCAGGGTCATACCACTAGTATCTGAGGCTAGATTTGAACTCAGGTCTTCCTGACTTCAGTCCTAGTGCTCTATCCACTTCGACACCCAACTGCTCCTTCTAAAACATCAGACAAATATGAAGCAGCAGAATCATTATTGCAGGATTATAGATTTTGAGCTGGAAGTGACTTTAGAAGTAATCTAGTAGAGCTTCCTTCTTTCACAGGGAAGGAAAGGGAGGCCCAGCAAAGTTAACTGACTTAAGATTGGGTATTTTTGCCCACCTCCTCTGACTTCAAATTCAGCCTTCTTTCTTTTTTTTTTTGATGGGTAAATTTTTTTTATTTTAAATTTTTTTATTTACCATATTTAGTTTTCAGCGTTGATTTTCACAAGAGTTTGAATTACAAATTTTCTCCCCATTTCTACCCTCCCCCCCCACTCCAAGATGGCATATATTCTGGTTGCCCTGTTCCCCAGTCAGCCCTCCCTTCTGTCATCCCACTCCCCTCCCATTCTCTTTTCCCTTCCTTTCTTTTAGGGCAAGATAAATTTCTATGCCCCAATTGCCTGTATATCTTATTTTCTAGTTGCATGCAAAAACTTATTTTTTTGTTTTAGAACATCTGTTTTTAAAACTTCGAGTTCCAAATTCTCTCCCCTCTTCCCTTCCTACCCACCCTCCCTAAGAAGCCAAGCAATTCAACATAGGCCACATGTGTATCATTATGTATAACCCTTCCACAATACTCATGTTGTGTAAGACTAACTATATTTTGCTCTTTCCCAACCCATCCCCCTTTATTGAATTTTCTCCCTTGACCCTGTCCCCTTTCCAAAGTGTTTGTTTTTGATTACCTCCACCCCCTCTGCCCTCCCCTCCCTCATCCCTCCCTTTTTTTATCTTCTTCCCTCTTCTTTCCTGTGGGGTAAGATACCCAATTGAGTATGTATGGTATTCCCTCCTCTCACCAAATCTAATGAGAGCAAGATTCACTCATTCCCCCCCTCACCTGCCCTCTCCTCTCCTCCCACAGAACTGCTTCCTCTTGCCACCTTTATGCGAGATAGTCCACCACATTCTATCTCTCCCTATCTCCCTCTCTCAATATATTCCTCTCTCATCCCTTAATTTGATTTTATTTCTTTTAGATATCTTCCCTTCATCTTCAACTCACCATGTGCCCTCTCTCTCTCTCTCTCTCTCTCTCTCTCTCTCTCTCTCTCTCTCTCTATATATATATATATATATATATATATATATACATATATGTATATATATGAATATATATATACACATATACATATATACATACATACACATTCATTTATATATATATATATATACACATAAACACACATACACACACGCACACACACACACACATATATATATATATATATGCATATTCCCTTCAGCTACCATAATACTGAGGTCTCATGAATCACACACATCATCTTTCCATGTAGGAATGTAAACAAAACAGTTCAACTTTAGTAAGTCCCTTGCAATTTGTTTTTCTTGTTCTTTTTCTTGATTACCTTTTCATGCTTCTCTTGATTCTTGTGTTTGAAAGTCAAATTTTCTATTCAGCTCTGGTCTTTTCACTGAGAAAGCTTGAAAGTCCTCTATTTTATTGAAAATCCATATTTTGCCTTGGAGGGTGAAACTCAGTTTTGCTGGGTAGGTGATTCCAGGTTTTAATCCTAGCTCCATTGACCTCTGGAATATTGTATTCTAACCCCTTCAGTCTCTTAATGTAGAAGCTGCCAGATCTTGGGTATTCTTACTGTGTTTCCACAATACTCAAATTGCTTCTTTATGGCTGCTTGCAGTATTTTCTACTTGATCTGGGAGCTCTGGAATTTGGCGACAATATTCCTAGGAGATTTCTTTTTGGGATCTATTTGAGGAGGCGATCGATGGATTCTTTCAATTTCTATTTTGCCCTGTGGCTCTAGAATATCAGGGCAGTTCTCCTTGATAATTTCTTGAAAGACGGTATCTAGGCTCTATTTTTGTTCATGGCTTTCAGGTAGTCCAATAATTTTTAAATTATCTCTCCTGGATCTATTTTCCAGGTCAGTGTCTTTTCCAATGAGATATTTCACATTGTGTTCCATTTTTTCATTCCTTTGGTTCTCTTTTATAATATCTTGATTTCTCATAAAGTCACTAGCTTCCACTTGCTCCAATCTAATTTTTAAGGTAGTATTCTTTTCAGTGGTTCGTTGGACCTCCTTTTCCATTTGGCTAATTCTGCCTTTCAAGGCATTCTTCTCCTCATTGACTTTTTGGCGCTCTTTTGCCATTTGAGTTAGTCTATTTTTTAAGGTGTTGTTTTCTTCACTGTATTTTTCAGTATTTTTTGGGGTCTCCTTTAGCAAGTCATTGACTTGTTTTTCATGGTTTTCTCGCATCCTTCTCATTTCTCTTCCCAATTTTTCCTCTACTTCTCTAACTTGCTTTTCGAAATCCTTTTTGAGCTCTTCCATGGCCTGGGACCAGTTCATGTTTTTCTTGGAGGCTTTTGGTGTAGGCTCTTGCACTTTGTTGACTTCTTCTGTCTGTATGTTTTGGTCTTCTTTGTCACCAAAGAAAGATTCCAAAGTCTGAGACTGAATCTGGGTGCAATTTTGCTGCCTGGCCATATTCCCAAACAACTAACTTGACCCTTGAGTTTTTCAGCGGGGTTTTACTTCTTGTAGACTAAAGAGTTCTATGTTCCACGTTTGGCGGGGATGCACCAGCTCTGCCACACCAGCACTCCTCCTTCCCCAAGAACCCCCAACCGGGACTGGGCTTAGATCTTCAGCAGGCTGTGCACTCCTGCTCTGATCCACCACTTAATTCCTCCCACCAGGTGGGCCTGGGGCCAGAAGCAACTGCAGCTGTAGCTGCCCCACCTCCGCTGCTCCAGGGGCAGTGGCCGAACCGCAAACTCCTTCCACTCCCACAGCTTTTCCCACTAACCTTCTCCGCTGTCTTTGGTGTTTTTGGGTTGAGAAGTCTGATAACTGCCCCAACTCACTGATTCAGGGGGCTAGGGCCTGCTGTGCCCGGCTCCTGTTCTGGTTGGTCCTTGCCACTGGGGCTCTGCTCCGCTCTGCTCCCAGCTCCCAACTCCCAGCTCCCAGCTCCGTGTGGGATAGACCTCACCCAGGGACCATCCAGGCTGTCCTGGGCTGGAGCCCTGCTTCCCTCTGCTGTTTTGTGGGTTCTGCAGTTCTAGAATTGGTTCAGAGCCATTTTTATAGGTTTTTGGAGGGACTCGGCAGGGAGCTCACGCTAGTCCCTGCTTTCCAGCTGCCATCTTGGCTCTGCCCCCCCCTTCACCCTTCTTTCTACTGAATGCAGATACCTCTCTATTGACAGGGAAACAAAAACATACCTGCACTCAGAAACACATGCCCTCTCTCATGCTTTATTCACAGGAACACACACCTGCATCATGGTTCATCCAGAGACTCACTTTCTCATATCCAACAGAGCACTCCCCTTTATGTACACACTTCACATATCTGTAGATCCTATCAAACAATAGAGCATCTCTCCCCTCCACCTTTGTTCCCCTTCTCCTCAACCACTTCTTTTTTATTAATTAATTAGTTAATTAATTTTTAGTTTTTAACATTCACTTTCATAAGATTTCGAGTTCCAAATTTTCTCCTCCTCCCTCCCCTCCCTCCACCCCAAGATGGCATGTAATCTGATATAGGCTCTACATATACATTCATTTTAATTATATTTTCACATTAGTCTTGTTGTAAAGAAGAATTAGAACCAATGGGATGAGCCAAAAGAAAGTAGAAACAAAAAAAGAGAGTAAACAATATGCTTTGATCTGCATTCAGACTCCAAAGTTCTTTTTCTGGATGTGGATGACATTTTCCATCATGAGTCCTTTGGAGTTGCCTTAGATCCTTGCATTGCTGAGAAGGGCTGAGTCTGTCATAGTTGGTCATCACACAATGTGCAATGTTCTCCTGGTTCTGCTCACTTCACTCAGCATCAGTTCAGGTAAGTCCTTGACCTATTCTGGTCAGGCACCATAAATTACATGAGCATAGACCAAAAATAGGAAAGGGACTGCTTTCCTCCTCATGGCTCATTCATTGACAGGGATTCTTTTTTTGCATTCATATCATTAACACCCATTACTCATGATGTTTTAGCTTTTCTGCCTTCTTAGGCTCATAGATTAAGAGTTGAAAGCAACCTTGGAGCTCATCTTAGTCCAAAACCCCATAATTTACAAGAGAGAAAACTGAGGCCCAGAGGGAGGAAGTAATTTGCCCAAGGTCACAGTGGTAGTGAGCAGTAAGAGGCAAGGATCGAACCCAAGTCTTCTGACTCTATATTTAGCACTCCTAGATTTTCAGCACTTTTCTTCATCGGTCTTCTACGTTCTGTCAATAAATCATCCCAATATGTTTGAATTTCAGAATTAGGCTTGAATTTTATACAGCCAAAAGCATGTCAGCAGGGTCCCAGGATCAGCCAATATTTTCACATTTACTATTAAAACCAAGTTACGAGGATGTATTCTAGGTAACCAATTATCATCTTTCATAATAGTGACCAGGACCATAATTGACAGATGTATCTATTCTTCTACCTTTTACTCTTTTGATTTTTTGGATATAGCTTATGCCATCCCCTTCCCTTTCCTTGTTGCCTGTGTCTTTGCCCAGGGCATGAGGAAAATTAAGGGGATTTGCCTAATACTTGGGGTGAAGCCCATGACTCTATGGATTTGAATTTGAGGCTGTGCACTGTTATATAGGGAATGTCCTTGTCTAGATATACTGGAGCCATCAGACCTAGAGCTCCTGGAGGACAGGGATTGACTGCCATCATAGAATGTGAAAGTTGAAGTAGAGTCTAGCCTCCTCATTTTACAGATGAGAAAAC
The DNA here is from genome assembly GCF_011100635.1 of Trichosurus vulpecula. NCBI lineage: Eukaryota > Metazoa > Chordata > Mammalia > Diprotodontia > Phalangeridae > Trichosurus > Trichosurus vulpecula. The sequence continues at coordinate 247,901,452 of NC_050579.1, forward strand.
TGATGATCAGGCAAAAAACAGTTTCTTCTCTTAGGGCATATAAAAAATAAATCCTGGACTAGATGACTCAGAACTAGAACCCTAGTTTCTGGAGTTCATGCCTAGGACTCTTCCCATCCCATAAGCTGATCTTTCTGTAGCACAATGTGAGGTCTTCTATTTTCCTTGAGTCTCAGTTTTCATTTGTAAAGTGGTATAACATAGTTTTGTTGTTCCTCATTCCTTCATGACCCAATTTAGCAGGATACTGAAGTGGTTTGCCATTTCCGTCTCCAGCTCATTTGACAGATGAGGAAACTGAGGCAAACAGGGTTAAGTGACTTGCTCAGGGTCGCACAGCTAGTAAGTATCTGAGTCCAGATTTGAACTCAGAAAGAGGAGTCTTCCTGACCCCAGGCTAGCATTCTATCCAATGCACCACCTAACTGCCTATGACACAGCTTTACTAGCTATCTTTTTAAGGTAGTTATATCTACCTTACAGGCTTATCATGAGGCTCAAATGAGAAAATATAAAGTATTTTAAAGGAGGCAGAGTGATTAGAGCTCTGGAAGTCTTTGAAAACCTGATTTCAATTTCCACCTCTGATACATATGTGAGTCTAGGCAAGCTACTTCTCCTCTCATTGCCACCAGGAATCTTCCTAATACTGTAAATTACAGAATAATTGCACATCTGCATTGGTGAATGGAGTTTCTTCATAGGGAGTTCCCTACTCCAAGGAAATCACAAATCTGCATCTTCCCAAAGTACTCTGCAAAACCAGAAATACTTTGTCTGCTTCAGCTATGAGAGGGGGAATTTACGGAAAATGGATCTCATCTCTTTCTCTTTCCCAAGTTTCTAATAGGTGGGCAGGGCAACTCAGTATTGGCTTCAAGAGAGGCCAGTGGGAACTAATTCTTATATCTTCTCTCCTTCAACAGTGGCCCTCAAAATATGAGAGCTCCAAGCTGTGGTCCAGCTTCATGTCTTTCCCAGAGGGGCCTATTGATAATTTAATAGACCAGAATGACAGGGTAGTGATGAGGTGGGAGCTTCCTGACAGAAATCAGGGTGGTCTACTCTGTGTCGCTTCCATCAGTTATCATAAGGGTCAGGAGAACCAGCATCTCTTGCCCTGTCTCCTGGAAGAGGCAGAGATCACACCCTGGTTGCATAGGAAAGGTTAGTGTGATTTATGGAAACCAAAGTCTCCATTCAGGGAGGAATGAAATGAGTCCAGGAGACCTTATGCCATGCACCTGCAGAGCTAGCTCTTTATGAGGCAGATTTGAAACCCCCTCCCCTCTTCTTATTAATTCACACTTCCCCAACCTGGAGCACCCTGGAGAGGCCATTTCCTTTTACCTTAAGCAGAGTCAGGCATCTTGCTTGATTTACCGGCTTGAGAGGTGGGTGAGGCGTTCCTCGGTTGCTAAGGTATCTTTTAAATGGAAATCAGGGTGGTGAGATATCACAAATATCAAGCCAGCCATCTGCTAAATGTTGCCTCTTCTGTCTGGAGTAATATGATGGTAGTGCAGATGGGGAAGGAAGGCCTAGTGAGGGGCAGAGATGACGGGGCAGCAGGGAGGGGCAGAGATGTTCAGGGAGAAAGGCTAGCTCCAAACCTAAAAGCACCTTAGCTTGGACTTTTCCCAAGGAAGCTCTTTTTCTTTCTTGTATGCTCCTTTCCTATTCTCCTCCCTTCCTCCTTAACTCCTCCTCTTCCTCCTTCTTTCCTTCTTATCCCCTTTCCCTGTCTCTTCTTCTCTTTCCTCATTAACCTCTCCTCTTTCCCTTTTCTCTTCCATTTTTCCCAGTACCCTTCACCTTCCTTCCCCTCCTCCTTTCTTCACTCTCTACATTTCTTTGCTCTTTGTCCATCCCTTTTCTGTCTCTTCCCTTCCTCCCTCCTCTTCCTTTTTCTTCTCTCCATTCCCCTTTTCCCACTTTCTCTTTCCACTTCCTATCCATTCCCCTCTTCCCACTTCCTCTTTCCCCTTCCTATCCACTCCCCTTTCACCCTCCCCTTTCCAGGTCTCTGCCTGTCTCCCTTTTCCTCTTTCTCATCTTTTTCTTTTCACCTTTAAACATGAAGCTGGGCCTGGTCTTCTCTATAATAAACCATCAGCCTCACTGGAGCAGCTTTCCTCCCTCACTGCTCTCTCCTCATCACAATATTTTTCTTGACATTGCTCTAAGCTGGTCTCCTGTGGCTTTGCAGGGAAGCTACATCAACTAGGGACCTAAAGATTCACTTCTTTCCCAGCAAATGTTATTATGTCAGTAGCCAAGAAAAAAGGTGTGTGAGAGGCAACAAGGCACTATGTATGGTAAAGACTGGAGGTTTTGTATGAACTTAGTGGATCCGGATTTGAATCTCATCTTTGAAAGTAACAGTGCAATCAGGGGTAATTTTCTCCTTGGAGCATTAGTTCCTTCACCTGGAAAATGGTGAAATAATATCCAAACAATTATCCTCAATAAATTAAGGAATTAAGTATTAATCAATTAAGTATGCAACAGACTGGGTGCTGGGGAATTTTGCAAAGGCTAAAAAGAAGATATTCATTGCCTTCAGGGAGATGATTATCTAGCAGAAGTATATTCACAAAATCATAGACAAATAAATAAGCAAGCTAGAATGGGACATAGGTGGAAAAAGAGGACCAGACAAAGTGATTAAAGAAAATTTGAGGAAGGGGGAACACTTTTAGCTGTTCGCTACATGCTGATCTGGAACCATCCCTTGAAGGCAAAACACAAGGACCCATCCTTCCTCCAACCGTGACCCTAGAAAGCGCTCACAAAATTAATTAAATACATTATGTCTCATAGTGGACCTCATGGAATTATTGTGAGGAAAACACTTTTTAAACTTTTTTAAGGTTTAAGAAAAAGTGCTGCAGAATATGTTATTATTATTAATCAATTTAATATATATTAATATTAATCAATTTAAAACAACAAAGGGCTTAATCCAATCATATAACTTGTTAGTTACCAGTTGCTAGTGGAAACAAACTGATTTATTATTTTTTAGATATAGGTAAAGAAGGGGAAGGGAGGGTTGAGACCCTGACCTCAGGGAGGTCCCATAATGTTAAGGGAGACACATCCCTGCTTTAGGGAGCTCCTAGACCTTTGAGGGGCGCAGTCCCTGCTCTCAGGGATCTACCAATCAAATAGGGAATATATAGCCTCTGCATTTGGGGAGCTCCCAGTCTGATGTGGAGACACAATCCCAGCTTCCAGGGAGGCTCCATTCTTCCTAATTGAGTTCTTTTTCTCTTTCTTTCTATTTATTTCCGGGCTGCTGCCCTCCCACATCACCCCTCCTGCATGTTCTACCCAGAGTAACTCTCCCTCCTTCTACAGATGGTTTCTTCCATTTTGGTTGATTTTGACATTTGATACCAACTCTCATATCACAGTCTCTCTCTCTTGAGTCTGATGCTGCATTCTTTAATGTGACCACAGCTTTATCTATACTCCTTTCCCCTTCCTCTCATGCATTTCTTTGTTTCTTAACCCGATCTTCCCCTCTTCAAATCTCCCTCCTCCAGCTCTTTTGCCCCACTGGGGCCCCATTTGGATGACACCCAGAGAGGACAATAGGGATTTGTGTTCTCTCTCTCTCTCTCTCTCTCTCTCTCTCTCTCTCTCTCTCTCTCTCTCTCTCTCTCTCTCTCTTTCCCTCCAGTTTGTGGCAGTTCTTGCCTCAGTGGGGAAAAGACATCCCTGTTATTTGTACTTATTATTTGTAGCCATCTCTTCCCTTCCCTTCTCCCCCCACCCAAATTCTTTTTTTTAAGCTGCCTTTTGTTTATCATTTTGGATGTTAGGGTAATGTATTAAGTGACGGTTCTCAAAATACAATTTTAATTAAGATTCAATAGTCAGCTCTCTGTCAGTAATCTTCCACGCTGATTACTTAAAATATATTTACCCAGCTCTATTATGTCACAGATTTGCATTCATTAGACACTTGCTAATCCTCTACAAACTTATTTTTTAAATGTGGTTTATTTAGCATAATTTACAAGGACAAAACTGTTTTGAACAATGTGCTGGGTGTCTTTGCAGGATCCAGAGTGTGCTTCCCAGAGCCCCTCAGGCTTTCCCTCCCTCCCTTCCCCCCCTACCAGTACTGGAGATGATTGGAAGGGCGGCCAGGAGTGGGAGGGAGAAGGGAGGATCTCAGGCAGAAGCAGCAGCAGCAGCAGCAACTTCTGTCATAGAAGAGGAAATTCAGGGACTAATTATAGATCTGGAATCCAAAGATCCAAGGTCAAGTCCCCACTCTGCTTTTTACTGACCCTGTCAGGCATAAGCCTTTGCTTGGGATCATTCTCCCTCTTCATCAATATCTCTTAGAATCCCTGGTTTCCTTTAAAACCCAGCTCAAACACCACCTTATGGAAGAGGCCTCTCCCAGTCTTGCCAGCTGCTAATGTCTTATCCTCCAAAGTTCGCTTGGATCTACTTTATATGTGCCTTGGATATGCCTATTTATAAACGGGTTTTCTCCCCCATTGGAATGTGAGCTCCTGAAAGGCAGTGACTATTTTCGAATTTTATTTGTATTTCCAGTTTTCAGCACGATACCTAGCACATAGAATGTACTTAATAAAGACTTGTTTAGTACTTAATTCCCTTCTTTGGACCTCAATTTTGTCAGTTGTAAAATGTAGCATCATAATAGGGTGGAAAGTCATCACATCTGGATTTAAAACCTGACCTTGACCTTGATATCTACTAGTTGTGCGGTCTTATTGTTGTTCAGTTGTGTCCGACTCTTCCTGACCCCATTTAGGGTTTTCCTGGCAAAGATACTAGAGTGGTTTGTCATTTCCTTCTCCAGCTGATTTTACAGATGAGGAAACTGAGGTAAACAGTGTTAAGTGACTTGCCCAGGGTCACACAGCTAGCAAGTATCTGACACAGGATTTCAACTCAGGAAGATGAATCTCCTTGACTTCAGGTTCTGCACTCTATCCACTGCACCATCTGTGGCCTTAGGCAGGCAACATCCCTTCTCTGGACATCATTTTCCTTGTCTATGCAAAAGATGAGATTATACTGTTGTAGCTCTCACAGCCAACTGGTAAATTTTCAGTATGAGCATTTATACCTCAGACATGGGTAATTACTACAAATCAGGGCTTGATTTCTTGTTTCATTGACTCTGTAGACTTAAGAAAATGATGGAGAAAATGTTAATAGTGCAGATTAAGCTTGAAAGTGTGTTATGTTTTGTTTTGGTGTTTGTTTTCCTGGAGAGCTGGTGGTTAAACATTTAGCAGCACACTGCTGTCTCTACAATCCCTTCCATCTCTAGACTTCAGTCTAAATTCATTGATGGAGTAACCGATGCTTAGAGAAATGTCATAACAGACACTTAAGGCTGGCAAATGGCAGAGCTGGGACTCAGATTCTTTGGATTTTAAGACCGGAGAGAATTCTTTCCAACATCACATGATCAGGGAAGGAAGGAAGGAAGGATGGAAGGAAGGAAGGAAGGAAGGAAGGAAGGAAGGAAGGAAGGAAAGAAGGAAGGAAGGAGAAGAAGGAAGGAGAAGAAGGAAGGAAGAAGAAGAAGGAAGAAGGAAGAAGAGGAAGGAAGGAAAGAAAGAAGGAAAGAAGGAGAAGAAGAAAGGAAGGAGAAAAACGAAGGAAGGAAGAAGGAAGAAAGGAAGGAAATATTTATTAAGGGCATACTATATTCAAGGCAGTTAGGTGAAGTGGATAGAACGCCAGGCCTGAAGTCAGGAAGACTCACCTTCATGAGTTCAAATCTAGTCTCAGATGCTTCCCAGTTGTATGTCCCTGGGCAAATCACTTCACCCCATCTGCCTCAGTTTCCTCATCTGTAAGATGAGCTGGAGAAGGAAATGACAAACTGCTCCAACATCTTTGCCAATAAAACCCCAAGTGGGGTCACAAGGACTCGAATGTGACTGAAACAGCTGAACTACATACAGCAACATGTGCCAGGCACTGTGCTGAGTACTTTACAAATATTATCTCGTTTTATTCCCACAACAAGCGTGTGATGTATTTCTCCCCATTTTACAGCTGAAGAAACTGCAATGGACAGAGGTTAAGTGAGCTGCCCAGGGTCACACATCTAAAGTGTCTCAGGATGGGTTTGAATTCCAATCTTCCTGACTTTAGGCCCAGCACTGTATGTACTGTGCCACCTAGAGGCCTAGATCATCCTTAACGTTCCAACTGTGACAAGCAGTGACCTGAGGCTTCTTGGGTGTCATTTGTATAAAAGAAGTTGGTGAAGCACATCCATAACCACAGGCAGGCAACGAACTGTACACATTAATAAAGTGCTGAGGGAATTCAAAATAAGGAAAAAGTCACAATAGAATGGAGTTCATCAGGGAAGGCTCTTTGGCAGAAGTGAATCCAGATGAGCTTTAAATGAAGTTACAGGCAAGAAGCTCAACCAAAAGGAAAGATTCCTAACAATTAGAACTGTCTCTAGTGGAATGGGCTGCCTTGAAAAGTAGTGACCTCCCCATCACTGAAAATCTTTGAGGGGAGGCCAGACTGCCACCTGGGGTTATCATAGAGTGGTTTCATGCTTTGGAGAGAGTTGAATTAAATGATCTCTCAAGTCTCTTCAATTTGTTCAGTACTATGATTGTATGGGTTCATGGAAAGGAGAGAAAACCTGTTGGGGCAAAAAGATCAAAGTTCTTGAAGTATGTACCAGTGGTGATCAAACCCTGGAAGGTCCCACCAACCTAAACACATCAAGTCAAATCAACATGCATTTATTAAGCACCTTCTATGGGTCAGGCACTATACCAAGTACTGAGGATACAAAGAAAAGCAAAAAACAATCATTGCCCTCAAAGAGTTCACAGTCTAATGGGGGAAATGACATGTACGAATGAGATGTACGCAACATAAATAAGAGATAATCAAAGAGGAAACACGCTCACATCACATACAGACCCAATAATGGACAGCACATCTAATTTCCAAAAGTAAGCCTTACTCAGTGATTTTATCACCAGACAATTGTTTGCCAAGTGATAAATTCTGGGTCATAGTAACTCAGAAAAGTCTGCTAAAATATGGAGGGGGTGGGTAGCTAGGTGGCGCAGTGAGTAGAGCACTGGCCCTGGAGTCAAGAGGACCTGAGTTCAAATCGGCCTCAGACACTTGATGTACTTCCTAGCTGTGTGACCTTGAGCAAGTCACTTAACCCCAATTGCCCTGCCTTCTCCCCTCTAAAAAAATGTAGAGGGGTCATAATCTGCCTCAGTGGAGGAACCACATGCACTGGCAAAATCATAAATCTTTATGCTATTAAATATAGTCATCATATTCTGCCCGTTTGTTGTTAATCAGTTGTATCTGACCCTTCATGACCCCATTTGGGGTTTTCTTGGTAGAGGTACTGGAGTGGTTTGCCACCTCTTTCTCAAGCTTATCTTAGAGATGAGGAAACTTAGGCAAATAAAGTTAAGTGACTTGTCCAAGGACACACAGCGAGGAAGTGTCTGAGACCAGATTTGAACTCAGGAAGATGAGTCTTCCTCACTCCAGGCCCTGTACTCTATCTGTTGCTCCACTTACCTGCTCATTGTACCAATTTCCTGCCTTAATACCTCTATACAACCAGTCTCCTGTGTGTCAGGGCTAGTGTGTCTGTCTCTCACCGAGCCTCTAAGAGAGCAGTCCACTGTATCAGGGAGATTTTTTTAGAGAACCTAGCAAAGGACTAGGTACAGTTGGGTACTCAATAAGTGATATTTCTTGATGGTAATGATGATGAAGAAAAAGAGTGATAGCTCCCATTTCCATAACATTTTTCTTATAACAACCCTGTGAGGTAGCTAGAATAACTATCATAATCGCTGTTCTGCATGAATATGCAAAGGATTTTTGAGTTCACCTGTATGGAGGGAACACTAGACACAGGAATTCCCTCTACCATCACGGTTTGGAACCCATCAAGATTTAGAGAGAATCATACCTTTAGAGAGATAAAGGGACTTAGACACCAACTATTTCAACCCCCTTATTACAGCAAAGGAAACGGACTTGCACAAAGTCACCTAGCTAGTAAGTCTCAGAGGCAGGATTTGAGTTCAGGTCTTCCTGACTCCAGATCCAGTACTCTCTTAATGTTCCTTGATACCTCTCTCCTGGTATTAAAGAGGAAGAAACAGAAATTCACCAAAGGTAAGTGAGTTGGCTTTAGTAGCATGGCTTGGAAATATAAAGGCTTAGAACCAATTTCTCTTGATTCTGAGTCTGGGACTCTTATCACAATACTATTCCACCTCCCTAGAAGGAATCCTAGGTTGTTCAGTAGATAGAGCACTGGGCTTAGAATCAGGAAGACTCATCTTCCAGAGTTCAGGTCTGACCTCAGACACTTACTAACTGTGTGACCCTGGGCAAGTCACTTAACTGTGTTTGCCTTCATTTTCTCATCTGTAAAATAAGCTTGAAAAGGAAATGACAAACCACTCCAATATCTTTGCCAATAAAACCCCAAATTGGGTCAGGAAGAATCAGACATGAGTGAAAAATGACTGAACCCTGGACATTACACTGAGTGAGATACATACTAGGACTCCTGTCCCTGGAGAGAAGAAAAGGGTTAATGTCTAAGAGAGACAGTCCTACCAGTAATGGCAGTGATTCCTGAACAGCTGGTTAAAAAGTTAAAATTTCAGTTAATGGGTTAATTGTTTACTAGTATGATCTTCGTAACAATCCTGGAACGTAAGTGGTATTATTAATCTGCATTTTAGATATTTCACAGCTAGTAAATATCTGATGCTGGATTTGAACTTGGGTCTTCCTTACTGCAGGAATAACATCAATCCATTTGCCACTTAACTGCCTCATTAGATAACCAATGGAGTATGTGGAGTGTCCAAGGAAGACTTGCTCCTCTTGCGTGAGGGCTTGCTGAGCCCTTTTTGGGGCTGCTCATTCACCTTTGATGTCCACCTTTACCCCACTCTCACCTGTGACTCCGGGCAACAGCCACACCCTGGTGAAAACCATCTTGGCAGAGGAGCTAAACCAGGTCGAGGGTAACTGACAGCTGTCAAAACCTTTGGTGAGTTAGAGGGGTGTCTCCCCCAAGGATGTGAAGGCTTTCCCAGTGGAATGGGTGGATGACAACAAGGTGTTCCAACAGCCATGAAGGTGGCATCGAACAAACTGTGGGCATCAATTGCATCCTGGGCTATCACCAGTTGTCCTGACTGTTGTCTTTCCACTGGACTTCAGTGACTCTGGAGGAGAGGATGAAGCTGATGACTTTGCTCCACAGGCAAGTCAAGACACCAGCCTATGATGTCATTGGTCCTCTTCAAAAACAAAGGACAAACAACAGCAGATAGCCACTACTCTTGGCTTTTTCGAAAGCAAATTTCTAGTTATTTTTCTAACGCTAGTTGACATTTATAAAGCACTTAAATGTATTCTGTTGTTGTTCAGTTGTTCAGTCATGTCTGACCCCATGGACTCCACTCTGTCCACTGCTTTTCTTGGTAAAGATATTAGAGTAGTTTGCCATTTCCTTCTCCAGAGTGTCCCCATTTTACAGATGGGGCAACTGAGATTTACAACTGAGGCAAAGAGGGGGTAAGTGACTTGCCCCGGGTCACACAGCTAATAAGTGTCTGAGGCTGGATTTGAACTCATCTTCCTGACTCTAGACCTGGCACTCTGTCCACTGCACCATTTAACTTTAATGTTTACAAAGGACTTTGTACCCATTTCTTCACTTAAGCCTCTGAAAAACCCTGTGAGGTGGCAGGTGCTACTGGTAGTATAATTCCCATTTTGCAGATGAGAAAATTGAAACGCGGAAAGCCATTTGGTAGCTTGCTTCTCATCCGGTGACTAACGTGTCCAAGGCAGAATTCGAACCCAGTTTTTCCTGACAGCGAGTACACTGTTCTACTCACTGCACTAGCAACCATGTACATGAAAACCCAATTGACTTTCCATTACCTTTGCCTGGGTCCTACACATCATGGGTTCTGGAGGTGAATGTTTTCCTTCAAAGCCATCTTTCCCCACCTCTCTCCTTTTCTGAGACATCTTTCCTCATTGTCTGTTGGTGTGTGCTAAGGGAATGCAGACTCATTTTAATATCAGCCTGAGCCTAATCTTGTTAGAAAGATAATTTGGTTGTTCTTTAAATGCAAACAAACACACAAAACCCCCCCCAAAGAATCCAACAAGCCTATTCCAGCTCTAAACAGAAAGGAATTTGGGACGGTTCTGTGTTTGTAGATTTTCTCTGCTGGTAGCAGTCTTCTGGAGGACCATAGGATCATAGAGGTAGTGTCTGATGAGGTCTCAGAGGCCATCTAGTCTGATCGCCTTGTTTTACCGATGAGGAAACTGAGTCTCAGGGACATTAAATTACTTTCTCAATTGTCACTGAGGTGAAATTTGAACCCAGGTCTTCTGAATTGAATGCCAGTGCTCTTTCTACTGTACAAATTCAGTGAGAGACTCCACTAGTTTAAATGAAATAAGGGAGAAAGGACAAAATGAAGGAAGGAAGAAAAGGAAGGAAGGAAGGAAGGGAGGGAGGGAGGGAGGGAGGGAAGAAGGAATGAAGAAAGGAAGGAAAGGGAGGGAGGGAGGAAGGAATGAAGGAAGGAAGGAAAGGGAGGGAGGGAGGAAAGGGAGGGAAGGAGGAAAGAGAGGAAGGAAGGAAAGAAGGAAGGAAGGGAAGGAGGGAGGGAGGGAGGAAGAAATGAAGGATGGAAGGAAAGGGAGGGAGGGAGGGAAGGAAGGAAGGAAGGAAGGAAGGAAGGGAGAAGAGGAAGGGAGGAAGGAAGGAACCAAAATTTATGAATTACCTGCTATGTACCAGGCACTGTGCCAAATGATTTACAAATATTATCTAATTTGGTCCTCATAGCTTTGGAAGGTAGGTACCATTATTATCCCTATTTGACAATTGAGAAAACTGAGGCAGACAAAGGATGAGTGACTTGGTCATGATCACACAGCAAGTGTCTGAGGATGGATTTAAACTCAGGTCTTCCTTACTCCAAGTCTAGCACTCTATCTCCTGCACCCCTAGCTTCTGCCTGTAAACTGAATTTCAACATGTTCTTAGGGACTGTGGGGCCCACAAGTTCCAAGAGGAGGAGCCAGGAAAGCAGTTGACTAACCCTAGTCATTTTTCTTTCCCTTGCAGGCACCAAGGCCCAAGTGAGCAGACCATGGAGACCCTGCTCAGCAGCCTCCTGGCATTTGGCATGGCATTTGCTGTTGTTGATGCCTGCCCCAAGTACTGCGTCTGCCAGAACCTCTCTGAATCCCTAGGGACATTGTGTCCCTCCAAGGGGCTGCTCTTTGTGCCACCAGACATAGATCGCCGGACGGTGGAGTTGCGTCTGGGTGGCAATTTCATTATCCACATAAGCCGCCAGGACTTTGCCAACATGACAGGGCTAGTGGACCTGACGCTGTCCAGGAACACCATCAGCTACATCCAGCCCTTCTCTTTCTTGGACCTGGAGAGCCTCCGGTCGCTGCACTTGGATAGTAATCGCTTGCCAAGCATCGGTGAGGATACCCTCCGTGGCCTGGTCAACCTTCAGCACCTCATTGTCAACAATAACCAGCTGAGTAACATTGCCGATGATGCTTTTGAGGACTTCCTGCTGACCCTGGAAGATCTGGATCTCTCCTACAACAATCTCCGTGGGCTACCCTGGGACTCGGTCCGGCGCATGGTCAACCTTCATCAGCTCAGTCTGGACCATAACCTCCTGGACCACATCGCCGAGGGCACCTTCGCTGACCTCCAGAAGCTAGCCCGCCTGGATCTCACCTCCAACCGGCTACAGAAGCTGCCTCCGGACCCTATCTTTGCCCGCTCCCAGTCATCCAGTCTGACTGCCACACCCTTCACCCCACCCTTGTCTCTCAGTTTTGGGGGAAACCCACTGCACTGCAACTGTGAGCTGTTATGGCTGAGACGTCTAGAAAGGGATGATGACCTGGAGACATGTGGCTCTCCAGCCAGCCTGAAGGGCCGATACTTCTGGCACGTGCGTGAAGAGGAGTTTATGTGTGAACCCCCCCTCATCACCCAGCATACCCACAAACTGCTGGTGCTAGAAGGCCAAGCTGCCACACTCAAGTGCAAGGCCATTGGAGACCCCAGTCCTCTAATCCACTGGGTGGCCCCGGATGACCGCCTCATTGGGAATACATCCCGAACTGCCGCCTATGACAATGGCACCTTAGACATCCTCATCACCACCTCACAGGATTATGGTGCCTTCACCTGCATCGCTGCCAATGCAGCCGGTGAGGCCACAGCCACCGTGGAGGTATCCATTGTCCAGTTGCCTCACTTAAGCAACGGCACCAGCCGTACCACGTCCCCCAAATCTCGCCTCTCTGACATCACTGGTTCCAGCAAGGCCGGCCGAGGGGGAGGAACTGGAGGTGCTGGTGGTGGAGCAGGGGGTGGGGAGGCCTCCAAGGGTCCCCCAGAGAGAGCTGTGCTTGTGTCTGATGTGACCACCACTTCAGCTCTGGTCAAGTGGTCAGTGAGCAAATCGGCCCCACGAGTGAAGATGTACCAGCTGCAGTATAACTGCTCCGATGATGAGGTATTAATCTACAGGTGAGCAAGGGACCGGGAAGAGAACCGCAGGAGGGGCGAAAGTGGGGAAACAGGTCAGGGGTGCAACCAGGGGTGTGAACCAGGACAATCGGGCTTTGTTTCCCCTTGTCTTCCTCAGCAGTTTTTACGGCTAAAATCAGAGTCAAAAGAAAACCAAAGCTGCTCACAAGAGCAAAACATTGTTAAAAACCATAAAAGGGCACTGTCACGTCATCTGAGTGATTTCTATAGAAAGGGAAGATGACTATGTGAGAAAAAGATATCATGGGTGAGTAGATTAGTGAGCCCTCACTAATTCCTCTCTCCTCCCTGCATTCAGTTCAAATCTTTCCACTTCAAGGACAGTCAGTAACAAACTTATCTGCATGTAGAGGCAGGTAGGTGACCAAGATGGTGAAGTCGTTGGAGACCCTACCATCTAAGGGTCAATCAAAAGAACCTAGGATATTAATGCCAAAGGAGAGAAGATGTGGAGTTGGGCATGACAGATGTCATCAGATATCTGAAAGGTTATCTCTCTGTCACATGAAAGGGATTAGATTTGTCCTGTGTAATCATTGGGATGTGATAGCAATGAAAAGAAAAAAAAAATTAGAGTTACCAATCTCTTTGGAATGTTAGGTGTGATCTACTACTGGTTCCTAAGTCATAGTTAACATGTCAGTGAAGCATAGAAACTCAAAGCCACCCAATCTAACCCACTTCCACAGCTCCTTTGCTTTGCCATGGTCAAATGGGATTTTTGTAATGTACTTAGCACAGTTCCTGGCACATAGTAGCACTTAACAAATGTTTGTTCACTTCTCTCTTTCACTCATTCCCCCACCCTTTTGTGGAGGATTTGAAGTGATGTATTTAAAGTCACACAGTGAATTAATAGCCTTTTTTTAGAGGTAAGGAGGACCTTGACCTTGGGCAGCTAGGTGGCACAGCAGTTAGAGTGCCAGTCCTAGAGTCAGAAAGACTCATCTTCCTGAGTTCAAATCTAGCCTCAGACACTTACTAGCTGTGTGACCATGGGCAAGTCACTTAACCCTGATTGCCTCAGTTTCCTCATCTATAAAATGAGCTGGAAAAAGAAATGATAAACTACTCCCAGTATCTTTGGCAAGAAAACCCCAAATGGGGTCCTGAAAGGTCAGACACTACTGAAACAATTAAACAACAACGGGCCTTGAGAGAAGAAACAAACCCCTGCTGTCCCACCCCCATTCCCACCTACCACCCATCACACACACACACACACACACACACACACACACACACACACACACACACGAATAGTAGGCGGTACTTGCTACATCTATAGGATAAGTTTCTGCTAGCCAGATTTTATGTTTTTTTTTCCCTTTCTACACCATATTCACTTATCTGCCAATCAATTTATGAGTTGTGTTCTCTCCTCCTATTCACCTCTTCCCAAGAGGAAGGAAATCCGATCATGAGGGTCTCTGGTTAGAGAGATGACTTGACCAAGAGAGGATGATTTTCCATAACAGTGAAAAGCATGGCTTAGACATATATGTGTATGTTTGTGTGTGTGTTTGTATGTATACACACGGATATCTATATATGTGTATATACAGATATGCGTGTGTATATGTATGTACAGATAGATATCTATATCTATACAAAGAAGAAAAAAGAAAGATAGAAAGATATAGATACAATTCTATAGTGGTATGGTCTCATGTCTCAGGGGATAGGAGCTAATGGATAAGAGAAGATGGGAGTGGAGGTTGGGGAAGGAGGGTTGGTGGTTACAGAAAGTATAGGCCTCGCTTAGATCATAGAATATTAGAATATAAGTTCATTGTTGGTAAAGGCTGTTTTTTTCTATTTGAACAGTGCGTGGTACACAGTGGGCAGTTAACTATATTTATTGATTGATTCCTAGAAATTCAGATTTGAAAGGAATTTGAAGATAATCTAGACCAAGCTGGCATATTAGGATTTAGAGACAGAAAGGACTTTAAAAGTTATCTAACTTAGTGGTTTCCAAGTTGTATGATGCCCTACTTTCCTTCTTTCCTTCTTTTTTCTCTTGCTTCCTTTTTTTCTTTAGGCCCTTCCTTCCCTCCCTCCTTCCCTTCCTCCTTCCTTCCTTCCTTCCTTCTTTCCTGCCTTCCTTCCTTCTTTCCTTCCTTTCTTCTTTTCTTTCTTCCTTCCTTTCTTCCTTTCTTTCTTTCTTGCTTTCTTTCTCTTTCTTTCTTCCTTCTTTTCTTTCTTTCTTTCTTCCTTCCTTCCTTCCTCCCTTCATTCCTCCTTCCCTCTCTTCTTCTCTCTCTTTGTTTATTTATGTTGAACTTGATTACTAAGTAGAATGAACATTTTCATATACATAGTAGAGCAAGAGTATAGTACATGAAACTACAAATCTCTCTTCCGTACAGATAGCTTTTCTTTTTAAGTATATAATAAATGCGGCATGCAATGTTAAAAAGAAGAAATTGAAGAACAGTTAGGGATAATTCCTGTGATACAGGCTCATTAGACACTTCTTGAGAAGGATATGGGTACTATACTTCCTTTGGTTAATGATGAGGAATCAATACATAAACATTTATCAGATGGGTAAATGTTAATATACAGGTGATTTGTGACTACTTAGAAAAGAATGTGATGATCAGCGGGAGCCAGAATGGATTCACTGAGAATAAAACATGGCAAACAAACCTCAGTTGCCAAGACATTTCAGTTCCACCTTCACAACATCTCTCGCACCTTCTCCCTACCTTACATACCCACCACCCTAGTTCACTACCTGATCACCCATCACCTAAATTATTATAATTGAGACTCTCTGCTTCCAGTGTCTCCCCTCTCCAATCCAAGTTCCTTTTGGCTGACAAACTGGTGTCTTAAGGCGAGTCTTTGACCATGTTCTACTCTCTTGCTTAAGAAATTCCAGGGTTTCTTCTAGGATCAAATATAATCCCTATTTGACAGTGCAATCCCATCACAGCCTGGTTCTAAACTACATTTCCAGGCAGATTGTACATTATTCCCCCCAAAACACTCTGAATTCCACCCAGACTTTTCTACTTGTTGTTCCTTATATGTGGCATTCCATCAAGCTGTCCCCTCATGCCTGGAATGCATCTCCTCCTCCTCTCCACTTCTTGGAACTCCTTTAAGGGTTAGGGTTAAAGGTTAACTCAAATGCCACTTTCTCCAAGGGGACTTTCTTGATTTCCTCAGTTGTCAATGACCCCTAAATTACTTTGGATTTATTTTGCGTATGTCTTAGATTTATCTGTAAACATGTTGTATTCTGCCAGTATATAAACTCTCTGAGGACAAGGATTGTCTCACTTTTGTACGTATACCCCAACTCTTACCTTACTTACTTGCTTGCTTGATGATCCCCCAGAGTAGAGGATCTACTCAGGCTTGGAGTTCTATCACTTTCTTCTAGAAGTGTTTCCCCAGCCTTCTTAATCTTATTGCCTTCTCTCTAAGATTGTCTCCAATTTATCCCATCTGTAACTTGTTTGTACAAGATTCTTTGTGCTTTTCTCCTCTGTTAGACTGGGAACTCCCTGAGAGTAGAGATTATTTCTTTTGCCTTTCTTTGCATCTCCAGCATGTGGCACAGTGCTGGGCACAGAATAGGCATTTAATTAATGTTTTTTTTGACTTGACCATCATTGAAATATCCTCCTTGACCCAGAACCAGGCCTCACTTCAGCTATGATCTGAGTTACAGAATATACCTTGATCCTTTGATAGGCATTTAATTAATGTTTTTATTGACTTGACCATCACCAAAATATCCTCCCTGACCTGGAACTGAGCCTACTTTAAGCTATGATCTGAGTCATAGAATATACCATGATCCTTTGATTCTGTCTAATAAAAGAATGGCATAAAAAATCCTGAATCACAGAGAATATAAAAGTCATTTGTGTTTACCTTTGGAATTGCATCACATGGTTTTTTTTCTTCTTGTTTTGTTTTGCCTTTTGGCAGCTTTAACTCCTTAATTATCCATGGCTATGCCTGCTTGTTTGGATGATTTTACAATAAACATGGCTTGCCAGGTCACGGAAGAGGCAGGATAGGACTGGGCTGGAGGGGAGGGTGTGGTTAAAAGTAGGGCAGTGAGGGTTCCCTACTGTGTCTGAACATTTACTGTAGATCATTTACAAAGTAAGTAATTGGGAGTTTGTCACATAACAAGGAAGTGTCAGGGCCTAGACCTTTGATGTTGAGGACCGTGCTGTGATGTTAGAGGACAACATCTGAAAAGAAAGTAGTATTGGAGGATAGATGGGAAGGGAGCCCCTCCAACCTTTCTGGAGGGGGTGGCTCCATCCCTGATACACAGAGAAAGTCAAGTGAAGTGCCCGGCATGTCATTATCAGCCTGAATGATATTCACAAACACTTGTCTGTGAGAGCCATCAAAAACATCTGTCACCAGGCACATTGCTGGAACCATCCCCAGGAGAACAAGAATAAACAGCAAACGCATTTTTAAAAGTGCCCTTTGGCATTAGCAGGGTTCAGCCTTTGTTGTTATCAACATCACTTATTGGGTGAGAATGTTATTCTCCAGGGAAAGAAGCAGAGGGTGGGAATGATGCTGGCTTACCCATCACAGCTCTGTCTCCCATTATAGAAGGTAACACCAGATTACCCCTCCCTATTCTGCCAGAAATGATCCTGAAATGTGTCCCACTCCAATTCTGGTAGGAAATCAGGCCACCATTCTTCTGAATCTCCCTGGGAAAGGGCAAATGCAGAAGGTTTGCCCTCAGCCAATGTCTTATTTCCTCCTGGTAGAGCTCAGCCCTCATCCTCTGCCCTGGGAATGTAGCTTTCTTTGTGGGAGGTGGGGTGTTGGGCAACAGTGCCTATAGAACAAAAAAATGCAATTTAATTCAACACACATGTAGTAAATGCCTACCATGTGCAAGGAAGCATGCTAGGTGCTGGAAGTCAGCCTATGCAACGGGAGAAGAGTCAATGAAGGGAATTTTTTTTTTTCTCGCTGTTGTGGGAGCAGACATAAAGGTTAGGTGTCCTGCTTCCAGGAGGCAGAGGATGGCATCATCACAAATAGATTATGTAGCCTTGGGCTCTACTGCATTGCAGATACCCAGCATTAGATGCAGAACTGGCTTCAGAGTCAAGAAGTCCTGGGTTCGAGTCCTCTCTCTAAGAAAAATCACTTAACCTCTTGATCCTCTCCACAATTCTCTAGGAATCTAACTTGAAGACCAAATTCTTATTTACCATCATGCAGGGAGTTTCATCACTGGGAATTCCCTATGTAAATGAAATCACAGGTGTGTGTATGCATACACACCCACAAATAAACATGCTATTCAAATCAGTAACAGCAATTCCACCTTACGGTTAAATATACAGATGCATTTAAGTGTCTTTTCTTTTGCTTTTTCTTTGAAGTTGGGTCTCCCTATCTCCCTTAGGTGACCTCTCACTGTTGCCTGGGCCACTTTGACCCTCCCCCCAGCTGTCTTTTCTTCACCCTTCCCACCTCCAGGGATCACAATATTGATGCCACGCTTGATGCTGACACTTGGTTAGCTTTAATTCTACTATAACTTAGAACTCTCAAGCTCAAGTGAGCCATAGCTGCAGGAGTTATAGGCATCTTCCACCAGTACATAAGCTTTTCAAAGTACGACTTTCACCCCCATAATGTAGCACAATGTTCATAACATCCCCATGAGGCCTTCACAGTGTGGTTGATCAGCCCATGACCTTATGGTCAAGAAGATCTGGGTTGAAAGCCTGTCTCAGACCCATATTAGCTGTGAGACCCTGGGCAAGTCACTCAACATCTCTAGGATGGAGTTTCCTCATCTGTAAAATGGAGGAGTTGAACTCTATGATCTCTAAGATCATTTACAACCCTAAATAGATATGATACCCATTCTGTACATTAGAAAACTGAGGCTGAGAAAGGTTAGATAACTGTCCTAATGTCACACAGTTAGTTAACAGAGTTATAATGGGTGCTCTTTCCATGATACCATACTATTATACCATTAGTAATTAGCAACTAATGATCTTCCTAGCTAGCAAGGGGAATGAGGCAGTGTGTACTCTGGCCAGGGATTGTCCTACTGGGAGAATCTCAGGGAGATTTTACAGCTTTCTTCTCTTTGATTCAACTATTCCATCAGCACCAAAAATAAAGGGCAAACAAGAATTCTATTTTGCAAACAGGGCCCAGCTGTGGGCCACGTACCTGCCTTTTTGTGCTCCCAGCAAAGAGGAAAGATGAGCACAGAGAGGATCTCAGAACACTACCTTGCCTTGGGGGAAAGAAAGGAATATCTTTCATCAATGCATTGATAAGTCAGTGAGTTTCAATTTGGTAATCTCCTGCCTCCCTTTTTGAGCCTGGTTCCCTGAATACTGGGATCTGCACCTATCATCTACCTTCTTTCTTTTTCTTGCTTTCTTCCTTACATACTTCCATCCTTTCTTTCTCTTTCTCGCTCTCCCTTTCTGCCTTCCTTTCTTCCCTCTTCCCTCCCTTTCTCCTTCCTTCTTTTCTTTTTTCTTTCTTTTTTCCTTCATCCTTCCTTCCTTCCTTCCTTCCTTCCTTTCTTTCTTTCTTTTTCTTTCTTTCTTTCCTTTCCTTCCTTCCTCTTTTCTTTCTTTCTTTCCTTCTTTATTTCTTTCTTTCCTTCTTTCTTTCTCCCTTCCTTCCTTCCTTTCTTCTTTCCTTCCTTCCTTCCTTCCTTCCTTTCTTTCTTTCTTTCTTTCTTTCTTTCTTTCTTTCTTTCTTTCTTTCTTTCTTTTTCTCCTTCCTTCCTTCCTTCTTTCTTTCCTTCCTTCCTTCCTTCCTTCCTTCCTTCCTTCCTTCCTTCCTTCCTTCTTTCCCATATCATTCCAGCCTCATACTCTCAGACCTGTCAGGGTAGGAAAATGTTTGCTAGGCTGATCTCTGCTATGGTGTTAGCTGATGTTGAATCAAGAAACTTGATCTCTAATATGGCTCCTCACTCCCTGCATCACTCTGATCTAGTAATTTTGTCCATCTGGGCTTGTATTTCTTCTTCTCTAAAATGAAAGAGTTGGATGGCATGGTAATTCAAACATTCTTTTTCCTTTGGTTTCACTGTAAGGATTTAAGGTACTCATAAGATTTAGAGTTGGAAAACACTTTAGAGTCTATCTAGCATTTCCTGGCCATTTTATAGATAAGGAAAGGGGATCAGAGATGTTATTTACCAGAGGACATACACCAGTGAGTGGTAGAGCCAAGATTCTTATCCAGGTCTTCTGAATCCAAATTTCATTTCATGCCCTCAGAATGTTCCCAGGAGCATTCCATTTCCATGGGGAACCCTGGAAGCCTCCAAAGGTCAAAAAAATTTGAAGAGCCCAAAGGAATAAATTGCTAATAGTGAAACTTCAGTGTGACTCAATTAGTTGAGAGATATTTTTGTAAAAGGGTCCTTGTCCCATCAAAGAATAGATATACTTTTCTGTCCCTCATGTTAAGGCCAATGCTACCCACCCACAACCCTTATCAGCCACAAAACAAAACACATCACTCGGTCACACAAGACCTGGGTGTCACTAAGGAGCAATTAATTTCCTGTGTTATTCTCCATTTTTTCCCGAAGAGTTCTGGCTGGAGGAATTGCTGAAGATCAAAATAATTAGCAAGTGCAAAGACACAACAGAGTGACTGAAACCCTTCTCTTTTGAAAATGTTCCCCTCCCCCTCCTATCCCCAGGAATCAAGCACCAACCTCTCATTAATTTTAAAATGTGTTTGATTAGTTTTGAGGTTTTGTTGTTGTTATTTATTTTACACTGGGAAAGTACCAAAGGAGTTTTTGCCAGCAGGAGGGGATTGGAACCAAAGGAATCTTTGAAGGCAGGATGGGTTAGAACCCAAAGAATGTTTGAAGACAAAGGTGGGACTGAATCCCAAGGAATGTTTGCAGACAAAATTTTATTGGGATTCAAAGAGTGTTTGCAAACTTGAGAGGGAAAGGGGAAGGGGAAAAGCAGGGTTTGAGTTAGAATGACTATTCAGACTCAGCATGGTATAAGGGGAGGGGGACACAGGCTCTTGTCCCAGCTCTGCCATTAGCTCATTATGTGGCTATGGACAAGTCTGTATTCCTTTGGTCTCAGTCTTCTTCTCGATAAAGTGACTGAGGTGGACTAGGCCCCTCTAGTTCTAATGGTCTATGATTCAATAACCGCCTTTTCTGAAAGGAAGGCCATTAAGTAGATAATCTCTAAGGCCCCTTCCAAGATTCTATGATTTTTTAGTCTTTCTCTCTCCTGTTCTCTTCCTTGTGGCTCCAAGACAGATAGGTTTATGCCTTCCATGTTGCATGGTTTAGGGTACCATGCCCTCGTCATCTGGAAAATTCACCTAAAATCCTTTTGTACCAAAGAAAAAGTCAGATTTTTTTCTTTTTCTTTTAAGTGTTTAAGTACCTTATTGTAAAATTTGGGTTAACTATTTGATCATGGGTTCTGTGTTATCTGCTGGCCTTTGCATGTCATTTACAGCTTCTGCAAAACTCTCCCCAAAATTCCTATTTAATTTCCTATACTGACCCAAGATATATCAAAACCATGATGGGGAAAGTCACAATGCAGAAGGCATAACTGTACATTCATAGGATCATAGATTTAGAGGTGAAAGGGACTTGAGAAGCTATGTACTCCAACCCCTTTCTTTTATAGATAAGGAAACAGGAGCACCGAAAGATTAGGCCCAAGACCACATGGCTAGTAAGTGGGAGAACTGAGATTCAAACCAAGATGTTCTGACTCCATATTCAGCCCTCTTTCCCTTTCCCATTTCTTTTCTCCAGGAAGTATATTGGGAAATGATTTTCCAGGCAATGCAGTTAGAAATTCCTAAAATTTTAGTAATAGAAGGGATCTTAGTGGTAATAAGAGGACACCTAGTTGTCTTCAATCAAATATAGTCACTTCTTCCCAATGAATGACATCCTTGGGTTCCAAGATTGTTAAGCCACTTTCAGTGACATTTAAAAGATGGAAAATGGGAAAGGTACCACAAGATTGGAAAAGATCAAATGTTCTGATTTTCAGGTGAGACAAAAAGAGAACAGAGTCAATAAACTATAAGCCAGTGAGCTTGACTTTTGTTACTGAGATAATTCTCTAACGGGTCATTAAAGTGATGGCTGTTGAACATGAAAATAAAGAGGTGATAATTACAAAGGGCCAGACTCGTTTCATCCAAAACAAGTCATTCAAGACTAACCTCAGTTCCGTTTTTTTTTTTTTTTGGATAGGATTATTAAACTAGTAGATGGTGGATGGGGAGGGAGACTGCTTTTACTTAGATTTTAGCAAAACTTTATAGTATAGTATACAAAATCTCACTTATTCTGTGAAGAAGATGCAGAGGTGGTTTAAACAAACAGTACAATCGGATGGATTCAAAACTAGTTGGATGAACTCAAAGAATAGAATTGTAGGTCTCCAATGGAGTACCCCCAGCAAACTGTGCCATTAACATTGATGACAAGGATAAAAGTATAGATGGTATGTCCATAAAATCTTTACATAAGACAGTTCTGGGTGGGATAACTAACACATTGTTAATAGTCAAGCTCCAGAAGTATCTTCATAGGCTAGAACATTGGGTTGAATGGAATAAGGTAAAATTCAATAAGGAAGAGGAGAAGGAATAAGGGAACACTTTATAAATCTTTAGTTTTTATAAATATTATATAAATTGATATTAATATTATCACAGGTTTGTTGGGTTCTCCCCAGCCCCAAATGTTTCCTTCAAAACCTGGCTAAACAAAAATAATCAGGAGGGGGAAATACGCAATTAAAACTACTCCAGGAGAAACTTCAGACTTGCCTTTGACTCATCTCTCTCTTTTCCTTCCCACATACAGACAGTTGCCAGGTCCTTTAATTTTATCTCTGTGATATCCCTCACATCCATTCTTTCTACCAACCTGACCATCATCCTAGCCCAGGTCCTTATTACCTCTCACTCGGACCACTATAACAACCTCCTCAATGGTCTCCCTGCCTCCCCTCTATCTAAGGCCATCTCTAATCTACCCAGTTATGTAAATAATATTCTTAAGGTGTAATAAATAATAAAGTGTAATAAATAAATAAATACATTATAATATTATATTATATGTTATGTATAATATTAAAATAAATAAATGAATGAATAAGTAAATAAATAAATAAATGATAGAAAAGGGGGACCTTGTTCAAAAGCCTGCAATCCCCTGTTGCCTCTACAATGAAATATAGACTGCCCTAGGAATTTCAGGCTCTTCAGAAAGTGCTTCCAGCCTACATCTCCAGCCTTCTTTCACGGAACCTCCCTTCATGGACTCGATGGTCTCCAGCCAGATTGGATTACTTGGTATTCCCCAACCTCGTCTCCCATTTGTTCACCTCTGCTTATTCATGTAAGTTTCCAATACGCCTGAAAAGTACTTCTCCCTGCTCCCTGACACGGACCATATCTTTACCTCTTAAAATTATTTTCTTCCTTCAAGATCCAAATTGGATACCGTGTCTCTCAGGAATCCTGCCCTGATTTCCCCAAGTGAAAGTAATTCTTCCCTCTCGATAGTTCTTAAATGATTCCATCTAATAACAATAAATCACATTTATATTGCCCTTTCTTCATGACATCCCCAAGAGTCAGGCGGTGCAAATATTTTTACACCCATTTTAAAGATGAAGTAACTGAGGTCTGGTGACTTGTCCCTCTTTACACAGAGAGGCAGGATTTGAACACAAATGCAGGTCCAGGGCTCTTTCAAGTCTATCACTTGAAATTTAATCATTGTTAAATTAAATTGGACTATTGATTGAGCTAGTAATTCAAGTAGAAAGCTAAAAAAGATTTATAGGTAGCTAATCAGAAAGTTAAACATGAAAGGAATCTCCTTGCATTAACTTTCAATTAGTGTCCTGGGTTAATTCTAGCGGCCGGATTCAGGAAGGAAAGGCGAGTGTAGACCGATGCAGCTGAAAGACGGCATCCAGGAGGACTTGGGACTTGTATTGGCCTTTGAAAATTAGAGAAGAGATACGTAGGGACTGTCCCTTTGACTTCATTGGTATAGGGAGTTTCTTTATGAGGAAGCTCTCTCTACCGATGCATTTCATAATCTTAGAGACTTACCTAGATCAGAGGTATCAAAGTGCCTGCAGCCCCTTTGGCCCTAGCCAGATTACAATGTAATTGAGAAATAACTAACAGAATTGATAAAGATACAATGTAACATGTTGTTCTTGTCTATCTATATATCTAGACCACTCCTCTCTGCTGGGCACATTTTCTGTTGTTGTTTCTTGGCGGAGACACTGGAGTGGTTTGCCCTTTCCTTCTCTAGCTCATTTTAGTCACATGGTTAAGTGACTTGCCCAGGGTCACACAGCAATACATATCTGAGGCTTGCATTTGAACTCAGGGAGAAGAAGCTTCCTGATTCTAAACCCAGTGCTCTATCCACTGTGCCACTTAGCTTCTGTAGCTCTGTTTCTATATCACCAAATACCTGTTGGCTATTTATATCTGGATGTCCCTTAGGCATCTTGAATGCAATATTTTCAATTACCTTCCTCCTTGAACCTTCCTCTCATCCACAATTCTGTATTTCTATTGAGGATACCATTATGCTTCCAGTCACCCAGCTTCATAGCCTCAGAATCATCCTCCATTCTCTCCTCTCCCTCCGCCCCACTACCCCCACCCCCAAACCCTTGCTATATTCAATCAGCTCCTAAGTCTCATTTATTCATTTATTTATTATTCATTCATTTACTCATTTATGTTGCTTCACAATACATTTCACACCCATCCCTTCTTTTCTCTCTCACAGCCACCCTCTTAGTTCAGACCCTCCTCGCCTCTGCCCTGGATTCTTGAAGCAACTTCTTAATATGAAGCCCAGTTTCCTTTTCTAATTCATCCTCTATACAGCTGCCACTGACTCCTTTATTGCCTCTAGGATAATATACAAACTATTCTGGCATTTAATTCCTTCATTATCTGGTTCCAACTGAACTTTTCAAGCTTATTGCTCATTACTTCACTCATTCCCTTAGTTATTAGTGCTTAAATCAATCCACTACTGCCTCTAATTATCATGTATAAACATCACTTTAACTGCCGCACCCCCCTAAGTAGATTGTAAACTCCTTGTGGGCAGGGACTATTTTTCTCCTATATCGTCTATGTATGCCCAGTTCCTTGCACTTGAGAAACCCTCAATGAATTGGACTAGATAGAATTGGTTAGGCTTTGAGGGCATTCTAAGGAGTGACATGAGCAAAGACCCCACAAAAGTAAGGATGGTGAGTTCAGGAGTAGCTATGTGGCGCAGTAGATAGAGGGCCGGGTTTGGAGTCAGGAAGACCTGAGTTCAAATCCAGGCTTGGAAACTTCCTAACTGTGTGATTTTGGACAAATCACGTAACCACAATTTGTCACTGGAAAAGGAAATGGCGAACTGCTCCAGTATCTTTGCAAAGAAAACCGCATGGACAGAGGTCCATGGAGTCACAAAGAGCTAAACATGACTGAAATGACTGAACCACAACATTATCCAGAGTTCAAGAGAAAGGGAGTTTTAGGAGAATAGACGAAGACAAGACTAATAGCTTAGGACTAGGTTGTGGGGGTCTTGAATGCCAAACTGAAGGGTTTAAACTTGAGCCTGTTGACAATGGAGAGCTAGTGCAGATTCTAGATCAGGAATGTGGCCCAGTGTATGCTATAGTTTAGGAAAGTGAATTTGGCAGAGTTCTTAGGTCTTCTTATGCTTCACCTGTGAAATAGCTGAGAAGCTCTTTCCTAGGAGTATCAGGGAGAACCTGGCTAAGTTATTTGACCTTGGTTAAGTCACTTAACGTCTCTAGTCATCTGTAAAATGAGGGGGTTAGATTAGATGACTTTTAAGGTCCTTTTCAGTTCTGACATTCTCTGGTCCCCAAGGCCCAGTAAAATGTCCCTTCTCAGTTGCCAAGTAGTCAGCAACCAGGAGAGACCAGTGAAAAGAATGATTTACCTTAATTCCTTTTCTCAAGCAAAATGCTGGGTCTGCAGGCAGCATCTTTTTAACAGCACAGTTATTACTCACTTCCTTCCCATCTCATCACCACCGTCTTACCCTGATATTGCAGAATTATCTATGTTGTTGTTTAATTAGCTAATTATGCATGTGCCACAGTATTCCTGAAAATAAATCACTTGATTTAGTTCCTCTCAAGTGGATTTTTGTTTATGTGTAGATGTGAAGATTTATAAGGAGTTATTGGAGATGGGAGGGGGAACATGGAATGTTTATGAGTTTCAGTGATTTGTGTTTATTCTCCTTGGACATGTATGGGCAGGCAGGTAGCGTTGAATTGGGGACACCACTGAGGCACTGGGCACAGAGGTAAGATCCTAGGGACAACCCACCAGATGTATTTGCCATCAAGCCAAGCTCTGCTGTGTGAAAGACCAAGCCAAGGGCTGGCTTTTTTCCTTTCCCCAAACACCAGTTTGATTTACAGTCCTAAGTAGGCTTGCATGGGCTAGATGACTATAATATGCCCTGAATCAGCTTGACTGACACTCACATACATGGTTTGGGGCAGAACCAGCTGCATAGTTCAGTGGCAAGCTGTGGAAAAGAGAAAATGGATACGATAATAGTCAAGGTAAAGATAGTGATGGATGTAGGATTTCATTGGTGCAGGGAAATCCCAGAAGAGGACACTCCCTCTACCAATGCAAATCAGGTGGTTGCTCTTGTCGTTTGTCCTTCATTCTCTATTTTATTTTATTTTTTTGGTCATTTTGGAGGGGGAAAGGCAGGGAAATTGGGGTTAAGTGACTTGCCCAAGGTCACACAGCTAATAAGTGTGTCAAGTGTCTGAGACCGAATTTGAACTCAGGTCCTCCTGACTCCAGGGCTGGCTCTCTGCCGACTGTGCCTCCTAGCTGCCCCTTGTCCTTCATTCTTAAAGAGGACTAGACACCAGGAAGATGATGCCATGACTTGCAAGTGAATTGGATTTAATTGAGGGAGGGCTGTGCAAAACCTCACTTTCTTCTCTGGAGCCATCTGGGTCCAGTGGAAAGATATAGATCAGAGTGAGTAGATCAGCTTCATCTTTGAAACAACCTCTAACACAGCAGACTGATTTTCTCTAAATTCATAGTCTTAAAGACCCTCCTAGACCAGTGAGAGGATAAGTAACTTGCCCAGAGTCACAGTTACATAGCCAGAATGTCTCAGAAGCAGGAATTGAATCCATGGCATTGTGGCTTCTTATAATGCTTTAAGGTTTGCAAAGTACTTTAAATGTATATGTCATGTGATCCTCACCACAACTCTGTGAAGTAGGAACTGTTTTACCATGAAATAGGGATCATTTTACACATGAGGAAACTAAGGCTGACAGTGATTTGCCCAGGGTCACACAATGTCCGAAGTGGAATTCAAATTCAGATCTTCATAAGTATGAATGCTCTATTTTCTATATGGCTATTTCCCCGAGGGATGATGTACAAGATGGCAAGGAGGACAAGATCCCATCTCTACCTCAGAATGAACAGAGTGTGCCCCAAGCCCAAGGCTACCCACACATTTTGGAAGCCACTTTCTGTCGTAGCTAAAAAAATACTGACCTATTTGTCAGGTGACTCAGGTAACCCCTCTTCCACCCATTTCTCTCTATGTAATTCTGTTGACCTCCCCAAGTCTCATTTACTTTGTCAGCAGAATAGGAATAAGAATACTGAATATTTGAGTATAATATTTAATTCCAAGCTCTGCCTCTTGTTTCCTGGGTGACTTGGAAAAAGTTGCTTAAACCCTTAGGCTTCAGTTCCCCATTAGTAAAACGTGGGGACTTTAAGGTCTATTCCCACTCTGTCTATGATTCTTGATGTTAACTGATAGATAACATTAAGGTTATCAACATGATTCCATTTGATCCTCTAAACTACCCTGGGAAATAAATGTTCTAGCTATTAGTGCCCCATCTAACAGATAAGGAAGCTAAAGTTTAGACAATCAGAGTGATTTACCTATCATCGGCATCCATCTTATAAGTGTAAGAAGTAGGATTTGAACCCAGCTCTCTGCTAGTTCTGAGGCCAGTACTCTTACCACTTACACTGAGCTCTAGCATGTGTTTTGTAAATCAGAAAGTACTATATAAATGTCACATGTTAGATTTGCTCCCTACCTCATTGGGTTGTTGTAAGGAAAATGGTACGTAGAACCTAATGGGCTTTATAAATAAATGCATATTATTAACAGCATGAGCAGAAGCTGGAGTAAATGTGGTATGTTTAGGGGACTAAATGGGAGGATTTGGGTCGGAAGGGGTCTTGGAGGAGGACAGAGGCCATTTTGTGGCTGAAGTATGGACAGTGGGAAGAGAGATAGGACTCAGAAAGAAATTGTGGAAAGAGGCAGAAGACGAATTTTATAACCCTTGCAATTTTACGACAACTCTTTCCCCACCCTACCCCCTTCGCTCAGCGAAGAAGAGGTTCAGAAAGAGGGCAATACACATATGTGTGTGTGTGTAGACACACATATATGTGTATGAGTGTATATGCATGTATAGATATACATATATGCACATATACATTTGTGTGTATGTATACACACATATATACATATATATATACATATATATGTATATATATATATACATATATATATGTATATATATATATATATATGTATATATATAGCCCAGCTGAACTAAGCCCCAATTAAATCCACTAGGAGAGGATTCCATATTTATGGAGGTCAGGGAAAATGACAATAAATAGGCCAGCTCCTCAGGGAGCACAAAGGAGAGCTCTCAGAGGAGCCTTAGATGCAAAGGCAGTATGGTCACCTGCACAAGCCACGGTCTGGAGACCTGGGTTCCTGTCTTAGCTCTGCCACTAACTCACAGTGTGACTCTGGGTAAATCAAGGCACCATTCTGGACCTCCATTTACCTATAAAATAATCCTTACACTATCCACCTCTCAAGGTTTCTAAGAGAAAAGCCCAAGATGAAAGGCATGAAGTAAAAGCTGGTGTCATAAATGTAAGGTATCTTTCTTCAAGGTTAAGAACTAATACTGAGGGATAGTGACAGTGAAGTGATACTGAGGGATACTAACATGGGTTACTTTGAATCAATTCACAATAAAGGCCCATTTCTCACTCCTCTTCATCACCCTCAGTGCTACTAACAAATATGGACCCTCAGCCCCTTGTCTTTTTTTAATTTTTAGTCCTTTATATTTCACAGAACCTAAAGAAAGGATATGATACTACTAGGTCTTCACCTCAAAGAGATCAAAGAAAGAGGAAAAGGGCTCATATGTATAAAAGTATTTATGGTAGTTCTTTTTTAGTAGCAAAGAACTAGAAAATAAGGGTATGCCCTCAATTGAGGGATGGCTGAACAACTAATTATGTGATGGGATGCCACTATGTTGTAAGAAATAATTAAGTGAGTGGTTGTAGAAAAATCTGGGAAGACTTATATGAACTGATACAAAGTGAAGAGAGTAGAACCAGGAGAACAATTTATACAATGATAACAACATTGTAAAGATAAAAAATCTTCGAAAGGTTTAAGAACTCTGATCAACACAATGGAAACAACCCCAATTCCAGAAGACTCTGAAACATACTATCTACCTCCAGATAGAAAACTAATGGACTCAGAGTGAAGAGTGAAGCATATTTTTTTGTACATGGCTAATGTGGGAATATTTTGTTTGACTATGCATATTTGTAACATGTTCGACTTTTTTATTTTTTGAATTCCCAATGGGAGGACAGGGGTCAAATGGGACGTAGAGAATTCAGAACTGAAAATAAAATGAAATAATAAAAAAGAAGAGGTATGGTACAGTGAACCAGCATTGTGTCTGAACTTCCAGGATCTGGGGTTACATTCCAGCTAAATCAATTTTAAAACCTTACTTAAAGTGCTATATAAATATGTTATAATTTTTGTTTTTAGCATATTTATGGCATTAGAGTAAGTCAATTTTCTTCTCCATCCTCAGTTTCCTCATCTATAAAATCGGGGATGAGGAAGGAGGCTGAGATAATAGTATCTATACCACCAACTTCAGAGGCTTTTTAGGAAGAAAGTTGTAACTCTTGAAGGATTACAGAAGTATGTCTGAGGATAATGATGTTGAGGAAGCTAATGCCCGCTTTTGGAAAATTGCGACCACATGGTCACTTTTGCCAGCTGATTATCAAACAAGAAACAGACTGGTACCAAAGCAGGAAAGATTTAGGCTTCTTATGAGGAATTACTTCCAGACAGTGAGGGGTATAAGATGCTAGGTATGGAGGGAAGCCATGAAATCTTTTCTAGAGATCTTTGGAAATCGGAAGTATTTCTAGTCGCCTGGGATAACTTAATTGTGTTCCTCCCAGAAGGCAAGGATTCTCTAGGGAGAACTATAAGGATCTCTCCAGGTCCTTGCCAATTCAATTTAGCAAACATCTTAAATAGATTTTTATTGATAGCTTTTGTTTCTATGTTTCCTAGATTTCCCTTGATATCCTTCCCCATTCCCCCTCTCAGACAGCCACTCTCTATTAGAAAAAAAATTAAAGGAAGAAAAACAAGAATAGAAAAAATACTCAGCAAAACTGAACAAGCATCAAACAATTCTGACACCATATGCCATGCACCCCTGGATTCACCCACCTCACGGTGCCCCGCCAGTGGTGGGATTCAAATAAATTAACAATCGATTCTCCACAGAACTGGGCCAAGGTGCTGCCACCGCAGGTGACTTGGCAGGTGCAAGCCCTGCGTGCTGCCCCCCACCCCGGTAACAACCAGTTATTAGCCCCTGCTAACAACCTGCTTGACAACTCAACCTAAAATCAGGTACCAGCTGAGAACGGGCTGAATCCCACCACTGTCGCCATCCCTCACCCCACACACCACTGAGTAAGTGTTAGGGGAGGTTTCTTCTCGTCTCTTCCTTAGAGCCAAGCTTTTTCTTTGTGATTTTGCAACATTCTTTCTCAAACTGGTGAATGGTTGTTTCTTTTCCGTGTGCAGTGTTACCATTGCATGTGTTGCTTTCTTGGCTCTGCTTACTTCCTTCTGTATCTGTTCATCTAACTCCAGGCTTTTCTGTATTCATCGTATTTGTCATTTTTTACAGTGTATCTTCATCTACAACCGTGTTTTTTTAGCCATTCTGCAATCAAACAGGCATCTGCTTTCTTTCCAATTCTTTGATGTCACCAACAAATATTAACGCATCTATTAAGTGACTGCCACGTGCCAGGCATTGTACTAAACACTTCATTAATATTGTCTTTTTATCACCCCAACAATCCTGGGAGCTAGGGGCTATTATTACACCCATTTCACAGATAAAGAAACTGAGGCAAACAGAAATTAGGTGATTCACCCAAATTTGAACTCAGATCTTCCTGACTCCAATTCCAGGGCTCTATCTGCTGTGTCAATTAGCTGTGCCAACATGTACATTAACTACAATACAAAGTAATGGGGGTGGCAGTGAAGTGCTAAGAACTGGGAGGATAAAGAAATGCCCCTCTTAGGAGGTAGAACTTGAGCTGAGCCTTGAAGGGAAATGAAGATTGCAACAGGAGGATGGAGAGCATTCCAGGCATGAGGCACATCCTATGCAAATATGCAGAGTCAGGAAACAGTGTCATGCACAGCAAACAAGAAAGTTTGGCTACAATGTAAATCATGCAAGGGGAAATGTGGAATTGATCCAAGAAGATGGGTTGAATCCAGGCTGTGAAGGGCTGTTCTGCCAAACAGACTAGCTTCTTTTTTATTCTAGAAGCCGTGGGGAAACCCTGAAATTTTTTGAGCAAAAGAATGACACAGTCTGAGCTATGCATTAGGAATGCCAGTCTGGCAGCCGTGTGGAGGACCCAGTGGAGGTGACAATGGCTGGGTGCAGGGACACCATTTTGGAGTCTACTGTAATATTCCTGGCAAAAGGTGGTAACATTCTGAAGTAGAAAGGAAGGTTTGTGAGAGGAGAGAAGCAGAGAGGTACAAGAGATGTAGAGACAAGACTGAACAAGGCTTGGCTGCTATTGGAGGTGTGAAGAAGGGTGAAGAATGAGGTGTGACTCTGAGGCTGTGAACCTAGGTGATTGGAAGGGTTGTGGTGCCTTTGACAGAAATGGGGAAGCTGGGGAAAGGAATGGGTTTAGGGGGAAAATAATGAGCTGGCCATGTTTAATTTGAAATGCTTATGGGACTTAATAGTTGAGAAGTTCAGCAGGCAATTGGTGATGTTGGATTGCTTTTAGGTAGAGTTCCAGAATTACAGAGATGAAAGGGACCTTAGAAATGATTTCTTATGACCCCTCCCTTCCCCTTCCCTAGCCTTAGCCCTCCAGCCATTAAACAAATGAGAAGACAGAGACAGATGAAAAATGACTTACTTAAGCAGGATCAAACAAGAATTATTGACAAAGGTAGGATTAAAATTTAGGTTTCCTCCCTCTTGGCTGCTCCCAGGTCTCCGTTTATCTCTCAAAAATGTAACCTGTAGCCACAAACCAAAACATTGAATCTGAAGTTCATCTCACTTAGTATGTCTCTGGCTCACGTCGCCATATGTGGCTTCTCCTGGGGACATCAGCATATGGTTTATGTTTAGGTAGCCACAAAAAGAAAAGAAAAGGGCCTTTAGTTCCCATGCAAGCATTTGGGCAAGAAAATCATGTGGCAATCAAGGGGCATCTAGGTGGTGCAGTGAGTAGAACACTAGCCCTGGAGTCAGGAGGACCTGAGTTCAAATGCGGCCTCAGACACTTGACACACTTGCTAGCTGTGTGACCGTGGGCAAGTCACTTAACCCCAATTCCCATTTCAAAAAAAATTATGTAGTTTTGCTGTTATTGTTCAGTTGTTTTAGTCATGTCTGACTCTTTGTGACCCCATTTGGGGTTTTCTTGGCAGAGATCTTGGAGTGGTTTTCCATTTCCTTCTCCAGCTCATTTTACAGATGAGCAACTGAGGCAAACAGGATTAAGTGACTGCCCAGAGTCACTTAACAGACAGAGTCACACAACTAGTAGGTATCTGAAGATAAATTTGGACTTGGGAAGATGAGTTTTCCTGACTCTAGACCTTGTACTCTGTCCACTGCACTGCCTGGCTACCCAACCATTTATTTAATCATACCAAAAATGCAAGGGACTCACACTTAAAAGTATGATCAGGTAGGATAACTCTTCTTTCTTGTTCAGCAAGTCCCGTCCAAAAAACTTTCACAGTCCTACAATTTGTTTTTTTAACTTTGTTTAAACTACTTTCTATAACAGGAAAACTCTTAGAATTACTAGTTAGGGAATGCTGACCACCTTACCCCTAGAATCTTCTCATTGATAGCTTGAATCTTTTGTGGAAGTAAAAGTTTAGGACAAGGGTCCAGTACTGGGAGATACAGGTGGGGTGGGATGGGTATAGGTTTATAGGTTTGTCTCTTGATATAATGGCCAATCATTGCCCCTAGGTATTAGTGTTGCTGCCTGGAACTGAATTGAATCGATGGTTAGGGCCAGAGCTGCCAAAGGAGTGGGCAGGCCAGCCGGAATAGCGGATGGAGCTGTGTGGATCTCTGACAGCTCTGGGACCTCCGCAGCTCTGCAGGCCATTGGAGGTAGTGGGGAGCTGCCAATAGATCACAGCCCAGCTGCTGACCTTGACTCTTAAGCAAAGCAGGGAATAAAAGGTCATATTTATTCCATCAGAGCCGCAGGAGTCATGAAATATTGGAGTATGGAGAAAGACAGTCAATATATCATCCTCCACTACTCAGGATTTAGCTGATCTGTAACCAGGGCTCTGTGGCCTGCTGGGCTAGCCTGGAGCCCATTATCTGGTGGCTATGGAGGGGTAGGAGGGAAGATCGAAAAGGGAAGACTGGCAGGGAGCCCAGGACTTCATCCCACACATTGAATTTCAAAGAAGAAACATCATGCTGAGGAGTCCTTGGTTTTGTTCCATGGTGCCCCTTGCTCTGGGTCCATGAGCAGATAAACAAAACATAAGAAGATACTTATTCTCTCCCTACATTTACTCATGATTTGGGTAAGTCACTTTCCCTCTATAGGCTTTAGTGTCTTCATCTGTAAAATGAAGGTATTGAACTAAATCAGTGATGTCAAACACTCAAATAGAAATGGGACCCACTAGAGTACACGCAAAGATCCCTATGGGCCACAGATTGACTTAGAAAACCACATATTAACATTGTCTTTGTTTTATTATGTTTATTTTGTTAGCTATTTCCTTAGATAGCTAGGTAGTAATAGTAAATAGAATATGGGACTTGGAGTCAGGAAGACCTGAGTTCAAATCCAGCCTCAGACACTCACTCCCTGGGGAAGTCACCTAATCTCCCTCATATGAGTTTCCTCATATATAAAATAGGGATAATAGCACCTATCTCACAAGGTTGTTATAAGGATCAAATGAAATAATCTGCAATAACAAGAAATATAATATAAAGCACTTGGCAGTGTATCTACCTTGTAGTAAGTTCTTAATACATGCTTCTAGCTCTAGACCTAGCATCCTGTAATGTAAGTGACTTTCTTGGGCTCACACAGGTATGCCATGATCAGATCTGAGATTCAAACCAAGGTCTCCTAGCCCCACCATTCATTCCACTGTCCCCCAACTGGCCAATGGACACCCACTGGTGTCTATCCATCCTCATCCCGTTCCACAGCATCTCTCAGGCTATCAATCCTTGCTGAATCCTTCCTGTCCCCTTCCACTCCTGGGCTTTGTTAGATTCCCCACCAAGTTCTTCTTTCCTGCTGATGATGCAGGCATGGGCTTTTTCAAAAGGAGACTTCACTGGGGAAACAAAGAGAAAATAAACAAAGCATGGATGCTTAGAAAGGCCTAATTTGTCCATCTCTATGGACCTGGCTCTATTCAGACACCCAATGGCGGTCTCTTAGCTGGTACACCCAGTGGTGGGAGAAGAGCCAGACCAATTAGCTGATGGCATCTAAGACCAATTCACATCGATAAACAGTGCTGAATAGACTCCCAGGAAATTATAGGCATTGACATTTAAGAAGACCTTGCACAATCACATATTTGTAGCCCAGAGACATTGAAATGCATTTAACTGGATCTCTTCACTGCTAATTGTTCCCTGGAGGCTGGCTAGCCAGCCCCTAGGCTTGGGGAGGGGTGGTGGTAGAAGGGAATGATTATTAACTATACCTTCTTTATTCCTAATCATAATCAGAACACAACAGTCAAGTGCTAGGCCCCAATCTCAGAGAACCCAGCTAAGCAAGGAAGGCTTTTAATGAGCCTAGTAACCTGCCTTCCATGCTATCTCCCCAAGCAACCAGAATCAACCCTGAGATCACATATTCCACTGACTGGGAGATCAGAGGCAAGTTGTGTAAGCATGGGGGGTGAGGGTGGGGGGCATGGTAGGGGAGAGGTATAATTTATTATTATTAATAATAATTGGAATTTATGCAGCTCTTTAGAGGGTTGCAAAGCACTCTATGTATGTCATCTTATTTGGTTCTCACAATAACACTGTGAGGTAGGTGCTATTATAATAACTGAATTTTATAGATGAAGAAAATGAAACCCATAGAGATTAAGTGACTTGGCCAGGATCAGACAGCTATAAAGTATCTGAGGTAGGAATCATAACATCATAGATTTAGAGCTGGAAGAGACTTTAGAGTCCAAGTCCAAGCCTCTAATTTTACAGAATGAGAAACTGAGGCACAGAGAGTTGAAAGTGATTTGCCCAGAGCTATGCAGCTAGCAAGGTGTCTTAGGCAGAATTTGAACTCAAGTCTCCTTGACTCCAAGACCACACTCTATCCACTGGGCCACCTAGTTTTCCTAACTTGATTCATTATGCTACTTAGGTGACTCAGAAATTTAAAGGTACAGGGAAGCTCTGCCGTTTGCCTTCGGTTTTAAGGATCTCCAACAACGCTCTGAAAATAAACAGCCAGAGACCCAGAGTCAAAACTTCTAACCCAGGGTCCTACCAAATCTAAGTGCCCTCGTTAGTCCATTGCCCTGGTCACCCCTTTCCAGAAGATATTTTTTCACTGCTTGATTGCCTTCTGAGATAGACAATCTTTCTCCTATGTTCTTGGAAGCCTAGAACCATACAATGGCAGTTACAAGGGACATTAATAGTCACTTAGGGGCAGCAATGGGGGTAGTGAATGGTACGCTGGCCTTGGAGTCAGAAAGACCTGTGTTCAGGTCCTACTTCAGACCTAGCTATGTGTCCTTGGTCATTTAACTCTTGGAGCCTCAGTTTCCTCAGCCTCCAGGTAGGTGAGGGAGGTAGTACCTACCTCACAGGGTCATAGGGAGGCTCAAATGGGACATAATAAAGACAGTCACTAGACCTGTGCTTTCATTGAGTTAGGAAACTCCTAAGTGAGGACACTCCCTCTACTAGTGTATGTTAGTACCTTCTCTGAAACTTAGAGTCTTAGAGTGTTGCCTAGAACACTGAGAGAATAAGTGACTAGCTCCTGGTAACATGGCTTTCCCAATTATAAGGCACTATGTAATATCACATACTTCTTTCTAAACCAAATATGTCAAACATACGGGCTGCATGTGGCAGAAAATACTCCTGAGTGAGCCCAAAGCAAGTTAAAATGAAATTGGCAAGTATTGAAAAGAAGAAATAAAAATATAATAAAACATAGATAATATTAATGTGTAGCTTTCTAAGTCAATATGCAGCCCACAGGGATCCTTACATATAGTTGAGTGGCCTCTGTTTCTATATGAGTTCG
The DNA here is from genome assembly GCF_011100635.1 of Trichosurus vulpecula. Classification (NCBI taxonomy): domain Eukaryota; kingdom Metazoa; phylum Chordata; class Mammalia; order Diprotodontia; family Phalangeridae; genus Trichosurus; species Trichosurus vulpecula. The sequence goes on from NC_050579.1 coordinate 247,937,927, forward strand.
ACACCACAGGTGGCAACACCACTCCTTATTTTAGAGATGGGGAAGCTGACACCCCAAAGCCCATGGTCATGTGAGTGATATGACAGACACTGGAACTCTCCTTGGTTAGAGATTCTCCTTGTACTTCCCACACCCCCTTCCAGTGGTCCATGACTAAGTCTGTGGCTATAATTGCGCATAGGTAGAGGAACCCCCTCCCTTCTGGACATGAATAACTTGCTGCAAATATGAATTTTATTCCTGTACTTAATAAATTCCTTCCCCTGCCTGCCTGACTTCCTTGGAATATCAAAGAAATGAAAAGCAGATACAGAGACCAGAGAAGTGCTGAGTGTTTTCCTCCTGTCCACCAGGAAGAAAGGGGGGAGCGGCTACTTTGTGGGCAGGGTGGCAGTCAAGAGCAACTCTGCATCTCTGGAAATTGAATATTCAGCTCTCCTTTTTTCTTTTTCCTTTTTGGAATCTGGTCTGTTTGAAACTCAGCCAGAGGATCCTTAATAAAGGATGGTGAGGTTTAAACTTAGCACCTAGTGTGAACATAGTGGAAATTCTATCCAAGGAAGAGGGAGGCAGTCTGTCATTTCATGAACAACATGTACTGTGTACCTACTATGTGCCAAGTCCTTGCAATGATCACTTAGTGATGCTCTCAGTGTGATGGAGAAGATGCAGACCCTGTCTTTGGGAAACACCAAAAGTGAGGGAATTTAAATAGTCTATGTTCTCAAGAAGGCCCCAGTCTGATTGGAAGGGCTCAGATGTTCTCCTCAGTAAATGCTCCCTAGAATGATAGGAGAGGTATGTTTTCTGCCCTCCAGGAGTTTCCAGACTGATAGAAGAGACATGACAACACACACACACACACACACACACACACACACAGTGACTAAAAAACACCTTCAATACAATATGTCATCAAGACCAGGGGAAGAGAGTTGAATCTAGTGTAATCCAAGAGATCCTGGCTTCACCATGCTCATCATCACCCCCTGTTCTCTTCTTCACCAGTCAAGAACTATTCATTAATTACCTACCATGTACCAGATCCTGTGCTAGGTGTCAGAGATACAAATACAAACGCTGAAATCATCCCAACTTGCCATGAGCTAACATCCTAATGGGTGTTGGTTGTTGTCCTTCATTCTCAAAGAGGACCAAATGACATCACTACGCTAGAGTCAAGTTTCAATGTGTCCAGCTGTGGCTGATCAGGCCAATACAAGCTCAGAATGCTCTACCACAAATACGGCACAAATAGTCCATGTGAACATTTGGAGTGGATTCTCTAAATTTGTGCATCCTACGTTTCCTTTGAACTGTTTCAATTCTGCTTTGCTCAAATAGCACAACACCATGGACGTGCCATGCTGGGAGGCTTATGCCAGCATCTCCCATGTCACATAATCAATTCTAAAGTTCTTAAGAGAGACCTTGAGAGTGTCCTTGTATTGCTTCTTCTGACCACCATGTGAGCACTTATCCTCTGTGAGTTCTCCATAAAATAGTCTTTCGTGCAAGCGTACATTTTGCATTTAAACAATATGGCCAGCCCATCCGAGTTGTGCTCTCTGAAGCAGAGTTTGAATGCTTGTCAGATTAGTTTGAGTAAGGACCTCAGTGTCTGGTACCTTATCCTGCCAGGTGATGTTCAGAATCTTCCTAAGACAATCCTAATAGAAGACAAAAGCACACACAGAAGTATGTAATCAATGTGTCTATACATACATACATACATGGAGGGCCCTGCTGAGCCCTTTTCAGGGCTGCTTGTCTGCCTTTGGTGTCCAACCAGTCCACTCAGCTCTCACCCTCTCCAAGAAACTATAGCATGCACAGTGGCCACACCCCAGTAAAATTGTCTCAGCAGTCAGGTGAAGCCAGGTGGAGGGTCACCAGTGGGCCTCAAACCTTTGTGAGTTAGGGGGTGTCTACACCAAGTGTGTGAAGACTTCCCCCCTCTGCACCAGTGGAAGGGGCAGATGAGAACAATTTGCAGCTGGAGCAGGCACTATGGAGCTGTGGAGGTCATCTATTGCATCTAGGGCCATCGCCAGTCGTCCTGACTTTTGTCTTGCCACAGGACTTTGATGACTCTGGAAGAAAGAGGGAGGCTGATGACTTTGTGCAACTCTACTTCACTTAAACCCAATTCATACTGGAGTCAAAACACCACCCTTTAAAAAATGAAGGACAAACAACAAGAACCCACACAGTAACAAACACACAAAGTAGTTAAATACAATCTATTTTGGGAAGGTAGAGCACAAGCAATTGGGGCAGGGTGGGGGTTTGGGGAGCCAGGAAAGACTCCATGAAGAAGATGATGCCAGAGACATCTCAAATGAAACAAAAGACCTTAAACTAAAGACACACACATGCTTGTTCTGGTACGGGGTTCTATCAAATACGCTGTCTCTAATTTTCATGGACTTAGAGCCTAAAGCAGATGATATTCATATGACTAGATAATCAGAAGGTTTAACTGCAATATGAAAGCCAGAGCAGCTGAGCTATAGAGATGGCAAAGGAGCAGCCACTACTAATAGGCTTAATAAACATACCATCCTCTCTGCCATGCTGGAGTTACCTGTGGCTTCCACATTAAAAAAAGGAAAGAGTCCTTACTGGCAATCTTGGCCCACTACACCTTTCTTTCTTTCTTTCTTTTCTTTC